>NC_142796.1:400448-484702 GCF_049724085.1 Artemia sp. Qi Xiang Cuo | reverse complement strand
CAGGAGTGGAGGTAGGGTCCTTATTATTGTAACCAGATATGTCGATTTACGATCACAAGAAAAATGAGCCACTACTTTTATTGAAATTTACTTTCATTCCCTTGGGGGTGGGGTACATTTCGAACTATGAGTGACACAAATACGATTCGTTTTTTTGGGAGGGGGAGCCCCTTCCCACTCACTCAGTCTATAAAAAAGCTTTACGTCAGATAAGCAAAACGATAAATCGTGTCTAAATCTTGGAAGTTTTATTTAAAGGAAACAGTTTTTACAATATGTTGGCAGCTCCGAGATGCATTGTGTTCTTGCCAGAATTGAAACTATTTTCTTTTTGATGTGCAGCAATGAGAATTTATGATGCATAGCTTCTGACAAAGCAAAGAATCTTATATTCTACGTTATTTTACGAAAATTAGATCTGACAGGGAGAAATTCAACACGTTTGATTAATGAGGAAATCATTAATCAGACTCTACATGATAGCAAAGAACAAGCAAAGATCAAAAGTGGCACACCATTTTATGTATGTCACGGAGCGTCACTTTTTCCACCACGCGTGGTACAATTCTGTAGAGCTTAGGAGCACTTCCACCATGGCATGCGTCCTTGTGCCACATCTATGGTCAACTCGTCGACGGAAAGCAAAAACAAATATAGAAAACGTTTATCCTTTACCAAGCTTTACGCGTTTTGCTCATATGCAACTTGTCAAAAGTAAGTTGAATGATGCGGCAATACGAGGAATACCCCCCTCCCCCTGAAAAAAGACAAAATGATACAAAAACGTAGGAAGCATGTAGGCAGCTACAATATGGAATGTCTTCATACCAGATCTATTGATTGATCAGAACAGGTGTGGAAATTGGATATTTGTTTGAAATGTACGGACGATAATTAAACTTCTAAACCATTGATTAGCTGAAGTTGGTGGAATAAAATACGGCAGGGAATTACTAATCATACGAACTCTCTAAGCATAAGAATCTGGAGGTTGTCCACATAAAAGAGAATCGATCATAATCGGAGGCACACTATTTAACAGGAGATGCAAACTTTGATTATTTGTTATTAACTAATCAATACAAGAGATTCGTTGCGGTAATTCGAAAGACATTATGTGACACTTTTTTGTCAAATGGGGATTAATAACAAAGCATGTACGAGGAAATTTTATTTGATCGTTTGAAGTGTAAACGCTTGAAATCCGGGTTAATTGAGAATTTGTGGGGCCCATGCATCCCCATCCCCATGCATCCCCTCCCCTGCCTGCGTCCCTGTTTATCATATTTATGTTCAACGAAACACGCTCGATGGATTTGGCTTTACATAGGTTTCAAGAGGATAAGTTTGTTCTTCCCCAACACAAAACGCCTTGTATTTCTTTTTTGAAAATATGGAAATAGTTGGAATTCTAAGCTTTTGAAATAAAGATTGTGTTTGCCTAGATAAATCTTAAAGGCTAGATGCATTTCTTGTACATACAACTATTCGTCAATAAGAAACGGAGGGTCTAAAAATGTAAAGGGTCCAAAGGCCCTTCTCACTGCGTGCATGCCTGTTTTAAAAATTCAGGTAGAATAATAAGTTGTTTTTTTTTTCTAATTAGAGTTTATCACGAATTATAAGTAACTACTTATACCCAAAATAATATTAATTCAAAAAGTATCAATTATAATTATTATGCTAATTGAAAGTAAGGCAAATAATTATAATGTAATTGATACTTGTTACAGATGGTTGCTAAAGATTGTGCTTTTCTGGCCATCCGTCTGGGGTCAAAGATAAAACAGTTGGTACCCGAATGATGTGGGAAGAGGTCATAAGGACGGTTTGAAATAAAAGAAAGCTCGTGTGAGGTGGTAAAGAATGATGCTCTGAATATATTCGGGGGATGAGCATACACAGATGTAGACTTTCGGGGGTTTTGTGCTATAGTGGGTTGTCAGTGATAGTAATAGCACAATTAATTTAAAGATTATAAGTTCAGGAACTAAGGTTCCTTAATAAACGGATTAGAGCAAGAAATCAAAGTGGTAATGCTGCAAAGCAAAAACTGGCAGGATATAAATTATAGTTAAGATGCAATGAGTAACTTCAACCAAAAAATAACAAAGAGATTCCCAAAAGTAGATTTGGCTTGTGTTTGATAAATGTCTTCACTCTAAGAGACCGAGCCGTGGTCCCATACTACAAAACATTACATCAGTAAAATATAACTAGCGGTAGGGTAAATAATGCAGTGTCCATTAAAATCCTCTCTTTTTTGCACGCTTTCTGGCATCATCAACTAAGTTAGTTTTTGATGTCATCCGACGAAAAAGAAGATGTATTCATATGGGCATACATTCAGTTCGTTTCTTTTTCAGACCAAAGTTGAATAATTTGATTCTACGGGTGGCAAAAACTCTGTTTGAAGCGAGGGACTGGCCACTCTCAACAACCCGGTGTGCGTCTTGGAACGCCAATTGCTCCGACACGCGCCAACATCTTCCAAAACGCCACACCTCTTCGTACCATGGACTTGCCTTCGCCATGTATTAGGGGTCAATATCGTACAAACGCCACCACGTGCTTCGTATATGGTGTCAAACTTTGAAGAAGAAAAACAGAAACACAGTGGTGTTTGTGTTCAAACTTTGAACAAATGCTCCCATCAAAGGCACAGTTCTACCACGCGTGTCAAACACCAGTTTTTTGTACAGAAACCCATATACTTTTAGACAGGTAAATTTTTTAGTATGACTTCAGAAATTTCGCTTTAAATACGTTATACCTCCGGAATTCACTCAGCAACTATAATTATTTGTATTTCAATTGACAAATTAATTCGTCAAAACTTAGCTTTACTTGGTGTCAAACTTTGAAGAAGAAGAGCACAAACAAAGTAGTGTAGTGAAAATAAACTAAATCACAGTGGCGGATCCAGGGCGGGCGAGGCCCCCCCTAGCGTAGTCTAAAGTAGTGTAATTTACTTAATTAACTCAAATTTGCATTAATTAAACTTGCTCCTAACGCAAGTTTACTGGATCACCCTATTTTGCCCCCCCCCCCACAAAAAAAATTGTTTTATCGGATCAACCTATTTTGTGCCCCCCCCCTACGAAATCCTGGATCCGCCTATGCCACATCAAAGGCAAAATACTTCATTAGCACCCCCTTCCCTTCTATAAACACACAGACTTATAGTAATATAATATATAAAATTTACTCTGTGAAAATTTTCGTTTATATTAAAGACCGTTTGATTTTACTTTGCCTGCTTCGCTGTAACTTTTGAATAGACTGGTGTATTAAGAACAATTCTTTCTGCTTGTCCATGTCCCTCATCCGATTGCTATTAGAAACGCCTGTCCGGCCTAGCATCCCCGTCTGCCGAAAGACCTATCCGATAAAACTAGGACAATCCAGAACTTTATTATAGATTATATACAATGAGCGAGCAACTCTTTATTTTTTCCTTCTTTGCATGCCTTACTACCCTGAAAGACATGAAGGGCAGCATTTGCCTCTTTTTCGCCAAGTCAATCCCGACTAATATGGACACGAGTCCATTTTATTCTGAACTTCTGACAGGCACAGGAGAAGCTTTGCCTCATTGTCATTGAACATATCCATGCACTTCCATCCTTGTTGGAAGTTTTCTTATTTTTTCTTATTTAACTGCATATTTTCTTCCTCCTTCGAGCTTTTCTGATTTTCTTCTTTGGCTCTGTCTTCACATTTTTTTGTACTTGTATGATAGACCCACTACCGCTCAAGTTGTTCATTCATTGAGGCATTACAGAACCGGTTTTTTTCTTTACTTTCTTTCAGCTTAGCGTGAGACAAGACAAAGAGAAGTGACAGAATAGATGAAAAATATATAATTTGGGCTATATATCCGCCCGTTAGGGGGGGGGGGTGGTAAAGTATTTGGACAGTGTGAAGTTAGAAAGCAATTCTTACTACATTATATGCAGAATAATCGTACCTAACTGTCATTGTGATAATCGTTTGTAATGGCTTGTGACAGTCATATTAAAAAAAATCAGTATCTGAGAATGACCTGACTGAAAAAAGAAGATTAATAACTCACTCCATTGTGTGACATGCGGCAACCCTGACTCTAAGCTCAGTGCATGATTATGACATGGCAGCTCATTTTTACATTAAAGTTTATTATATCAATATTGTAATCATCAATATTTAAACGCTAAGTTCAGCGTTTAATTATTCAAACACAGCACATCTTATATTTCAAATAACAGGATTATTGTCTGAAAGTACTTCAAAGGAACTTTTCAAGAGAAATGAGGATATTTGCTATTTCTAATAGGTCAATTTTTAAATAATCCAAGCATATATTATGCCTTTTCCATTTCGAAATACCTTTAACAAAGGGTAAAGAGATTTAAATGGCTTGAAGGTTTGGCAGCTAAATTATATCATTAATGAAAGGTCTAAAGCTGAATCGGCGAGCTATGACAAAAAACAAAGAGAGAAGACGCCTCGTTTCATATAAGCGAAATATCCGCGTCGCTTCAGTTTTTTCTTTTCGTTCTACTGGCCGTAGTCCAATTTGTATTCTTTTCGTGAGATTTCTCTCTCTCTCTCTTTGCTTTTTATATCATTAAGATAAAATTCACAAGTGCCTTCAACGTAAGCATAAGGCACCTTTGACAATGTCCATTATCCTTGCAGAAATAAACTTGACTAAAAGATAATTCAAAAAAGTTATTAAAAAGTTATTTGACAAAAAAAAAATTGAAAAAAAACTTGACAACAGTGTTACCAGTGCTGATTTGTGTGCGGTATAATACCATTCTCCATACACACTAATAATCAAACGACAAAAAAATCGTTCTAATGAGCTAAAGGTTATACACATTATTTAAAATGTACATATTTACTATTATTTAGCGTTTTGTGGGGGAATCAGGGTTTTGGAAGTGTTTTGTACTGGTTAAACATAAAGACAAATCTGAATTTTTCGTAAAAGGAGGGAGGATAGAGATTAAAAAGGTGGGCATGCCTTCTAAAAGAAGGATGTCTGGTTACCCGGTCAAAGAATAAATAGAAGTCGTCGAAGATTCCCGATTTAGGAGTAAGAGTAAGAGATTTTAATTTGAAGAAATTCCTATCACAAGCCACGAAGGGTCCAATTCACATTTCAGAGTCATCAAAAACAATATAGGCCCAAAAAAAAAATCATAAAATGGCACGACAACAAAAAACTGGCTACACTTTACTAAAACTTTAATTCATGAAACTTTACTTAAAAAAACTGTAATTAATTAATTATTTGTATTGTTTATATTTGTATGAAATAAAATCTATCTATCTATATATCTATGGCAAACAATGTCAAAACAACAATATCAGACTGACAAACCATTCGTTAGTCAAAAATATAAATATATTTCAAATATGAAAATATAATTTAAAGAAAAAAACAAGACTTGAAAAATAAAAAGGTGATATTGAATATTTGTATACTCTAATCCAGACTTGGTAAGATAAGTAAACTCCTCCAATGATTACCATTAATTATAATCCCTTTTTAAATTACAGTAAAACTATCAAACAGTTTGTGGTTTTAAAATATATTAATCTATTATTAAAATTGGTTGGTAATTAATTTAATTAACAACCAATTATTGTTTAGTTGCAATTAATTAATTTCTATTTTTTAATTACAATTAACTAACAGCAGCTAATTAATTTTAGTTCTATCTGTTGTTATCAAACAGTTCGTGGTAACGAACTGTAAGTAAGGAGCGACCAGGCTCAATGGTAACCGAAACTCTAGAAAACGGAATTTTGATACCAATAGATACATCAAAAGAATCAGATTTTAATGATGATTTCAAATATATAAATTTCATCAAGTTTAGTCATACCCATCAAAAGTTACGCCTGAAAAAATTTGGCTGATTTTAGAAAAAAGGGGGAAAGACCTCCTAAAAGTTATGGAACCTTAATGAAAACCATACCATCATATTCAGCGTATCACAGAACCCTACTGCAGAGGTTTCAAGCTCCTATCTACGAAAACGTGGAATTTTGCATTTTTTGCCAGTGTAAGAAATGTCCTTCTAATTTTAGAATTAATATCAAGTTGCTTTGAATTTGGTAGAATCTGGCTTAAGCTAATGTCCTCTCAGGGTATATATGAGCCCGATAAACTTATTTTGTAACCCTTTCACCTTTTAATGCAGTGTTCTTATTTTGCAATACACACCCTTTCTTAGAAGGATTGATTTTATCTACGTTTGTTTTACGAATAAAGGGGAGCATTTCTTTTTATATAGCGTGAGACTGACGAATAGAAATCAGTTGGGGTTATGGCTTTGCTCAAGCTTCTCATACGCATGTAGAATGTAAGTCAAATGTGTTCCTTGCTCTTTCTTAATTTTATTATGTTAAAATCCTAGTAAATGGGTATATATCTCATTCTTTAATATTATTATTAGATTCTTTAAGCAGGAACATATTAGCCTTAATATATTAGTTATAATGCTTGCTTTTCTTTAATAATAATGAATTTCACTTCTAGCAATTATATGAACAAGAATTGATCTTTGATTGTGAATAATATTGTTGAATCTTGATTTACCATGAAATAACCATAACTATTAACTAAAAGTTCTCTTCTTTAATAATGAAATCTTAGTTTTTCTTATACCTGTGTTGTCTTGTATATTTTATTATGATGATTAGGGTTTTATCAAGATATCTCTCTCACTAGGTTCATTTCGTATATTCGAGGCTTATTTAGGGGTACTCGGGTCTCATGGCTGAGTTTGGACATGGAGTCATCACCATGATAAGAACCCCCCCCCCCCTTACACCAGAAGAAAGATCACGGATGCGCGTGTTTTTTTTGTTGTTTTTGTTGTTTTTTTTTAAAGGTGATCGTATCGACCCAGTGGTCGTAGAATATCGTGGGAGGGCTCATTAGAACGGAAATTAAAAGTTCTAGTAACCTTTTTGAGTGATCAAAAAAATGGAGGGCAACTAGGCCCCCTCCCACGCTCAGTTTTTTCCCAGTCACCCGATCAAAATTTTGAGATACCCATTTTGTTCATCATGGTTGAAAATATAATAACTATGTCTTTTAGGTTGACTTAATCCCCCAAAATTCCCGGGGGGAGGGTTGAAAGTTATGAGCTTTACCAAATGTTTACATATAGTATTGGTTATTGGGAAGAATACAGACGTTTTCAGGGGGGATTTTTCTGGTAGTGGGGGGGGGGGGTTGTGGGAGGATCTTTCCATGAAGAAAGTTTTCATGGGGGAAGGGACATTGCTATGAAGGGGGCGCCAGATTTCCTAGCATTATTAAAAAAAAAATCAGAAATTATATATACAAAAAAACAAGTTTTTCAACTGAAAGAGTAAGGAGCAACATCAAAACTTAAAACGACAGAAAACATTACGTATATGATTGGGTTCACCCCCTAGTCAATACCTTGCTCTTTAAGCCAAAGAGTTTTTAGTACTTTCATAAGAGCTATTTATTCTAATTAACGGTATTTGTGATTAAGGGGTCATTCTTAAAGAATTGGAACAAAATTCGAACTTTAGCGTAAAGAGCTAAAGCTGTTTTTTATTTTTCCTCAGTAGCTCTGGTGTTCTCACTGAGATAACTCCATAATAGCATCTTTTCCCTACGTGGATGTTTTTTTTGTGGTGGTGGTGTTATTGTTTTTTTTAGTTTTAACTTGTTTTTTTTTTATCTTGTTCTTCTTTTGTTTTTATCGTGCTGAAGACGCCTTGTTTAGATACAGGCGAAATATCCGCGTTGTTTTGCATTTGTCGTTTCTTTTCTCTCGTCTAGACGCATTCTTGTTTATTTTTTTTTTGTTTTTTTTCACTGAGATTTTTCTCTTTGTTGGTTTTATGAATATAGAAGTTCGTTACGTAAGTTACGTATATTTATTACTAATAAAAAAGTTCATAAATAAAATTAAACAGCTTTCGAGAAATTCGTTAAATAACATAAAATTAAAATAAATATTCAAATTTGTTTCTTATTACTTATGCGCGATGAACCAAAACCAAAACCTGCATTAACTTAAAAAAATTCAAAAATTAAATAAAAAAAAAGTTTTTTTAGCTGAAAATAAGTAGCGACATTAAAACTTAAAACGAACAGAAATTATTCAATATATGAAAGGGGTTGTCCCCTCGTCAACACCTCGCTCTTTACGCTAAAGCTTGACTTTCTCACAACTCTATTTTTTTAAACAATAAAAAACTTTAGCGCAAAGAGCGAGGCGTTGAGGAGGGGACAGCCCCTTTCATATACAGAATAATTTCTGTTCTTTTAAGTTTTAACGTCGTTCCTTACTTCCAGTTAAAAAACTTGTTTTTTTTATTTAATTCCCTAAAAAGCCTACTTAGGAGTTTAAACGTACCTTGCTATTAATTTTCACAGATTATTTTAAAATTGCTTAAATCATTTTAACCACTAGCCTGAGGAAGTTCCGTGTCCAAAGTTGGGAGCACCGTTTGCTCCCAATTCCTCTAAATCTTTAAAGAAAATGTAAGGGGGGATATACTTGAACGTGACATCACTAATGAAAGTTTGGCAATGCACTAAAACCTTCCCCTACCCTCTTTAGATCACAAGAGCGCATTATCAAAGAAAAAGAGAGGTTACTGACCTTTACTATTAAGCTTAAAAAACGTGCTTATATTGCATTGGTTTATTTTGCAATGTAATTTCGGAAACTTTTTACTCAAATTTTCGTAAATTTTTCCAAGTAATCTCAGTTTCTCTGGAGCATTGTGCTCTAAGAGCTTTAGAAGATCAGTTTCCATTCAGGGCTGATGATTACAATTAGTAATTTTTTTCGCTTTTTTTTTTTTACCAAAAAAAGCTTTTTCATGAAGAACTTGACTTTTTTCTCACATTTTCATGAGAGCATAAATTTTATGTTTCTCATGAAAAAGACTGGGTTTCCCGCAGGTCCTTTTTATAGGATATAACATCAAATTGTTGTAAGCATTGGGCCAATTTATTTCTTTCCAACAGTTTGTGGTCACTAGGCCGATTTGTAATAGCGCAAGACCCTGAGAAAAGTCAAACCGCAATTCCTTTCCACCTTGACGCCTAGGAATGGGGTAATTTATATACCGGAAGACTTCCTCAGTATTGACAAAGATGGAGCCACAAAAAATGTATACAGTTCAAAATGATTGAATGCAGCCGGTTTGAGGGGACGCAAGATCTGAATAAATCTTTAAACGTACCAAGGACGGTGACAGTGGGATCTGATTGTTTGAACTAGTTAAATGAAAACTATTTAAGATACTACATAATATTATGCAATAGCTACTTGTCTATTATATAAAACACACTCGAGAAGTGAAGTTTGGTGAATGCTAATAAAATAATACAAAATATGCTGAGAATACAAATGAAATATAACTTTTTAGGAGGGAGGGGTAACAAATAAAATTGTGTTGGCTAAATTTAATACAAAGTGCCCAACATTCTGGAAAATTTAAGATTTCTTTGGGCCAGGACCCTGATGTCCCCCTGAGTACATCCCTGACCTAACTGCACTCGAATTGCTACAAGTTAGTAGCAGTATAATAAAGCAAAAATAAAATTCTATAAAATGTCATTATCTTATTTCGAAATTTAACATAGCCAAATTCAAATGCCAAGTGGAAGGGGTCGAAACACTCCAACCCATCTATGACCACCTTAGTTTCCTATGAATGAACATCTTTTACACAGTTATATGTTAACTTTCGTAATCATTCTTCACGTGAGTAGTAATTGATGTATGAGTTTAAGCTCGTGTTTTGTTTCTCGATTATTTGCATAAATTAAAGTCTTTAATTGATTTCACACACGAAGTAGACAAGATTCTTTGTCTAGGCGTGTGCTCAAAGTGCGAACCTGACAAATGAGCGTAGTCATATAAAAAAAGGAAAAATTTACGATCGGTGTTGACACAGCATATTTGAGCTCAGTAAGTAATTCTATCTCAAATCCAAAAATTTGGACTCAGTTTAGTCCGCGCAGATTGCTAACATGCACGAAATAGACGGACGGACTTCACACCTTTGCCTCCTGAGGCTTCAATGTGTTTAAAATTTAACTTTTTGTGTTTTCCAAACCATTTATCTATTTTTCATGTTTAATTTAGACCCCCTCCATGAATTAAATTTTATTGGCAGTATTTCTTTGATGAACAACCTTGAATAAAATATGGTGAATTAGTTCTAAATATTTTATTTTATTATTAGATACTACCAACTCGTTTTTCTTATCAAATAGGACATTTTCTTGTAAAGCCTGATAGAAAACTTTGATTTATATTTTGTTCAATAATTACACCTATCAGTCACAATCCGGCCTGCCCTCAGTTATCATATGGATATCGTTTTTGTATTGAGGACATTAATATATACACATCTTTCCCCCTGGACTCATCTTCGGTCTATGATATGCGAAAACCGTGATTCCCTCCCCCCTCCCCACCCCCCCAAAAAAAACGATTAGATTGATTCAATTATATGGCTTACGGGGTAGTATCCAACTTTTTTCTGTTTTGCCACGTTGAACCGTGAAAACATAAAAAAAATAAATAGTTAAATTTGAGAATGCTTATCGTCCGTAGAAATCGTAAAAACATTAGGAAACTGTTGGTTCTTAGACAACTTCACCTTCAAAAGAAAGCTACAATTGCTTAACCTGATTGATGTCATGTGTTTTTCGTCTAGTTTTTGCTGATTTTTTCCCCACAATTTGTTTAAATTTTGGCACCTCTGTTGCCAGAAATCGCATAGCCGCATATGGAGATCTTTTTCATAAGAATTGGATTCCAGAATTTTCATAACTTTTAAAGACAAATATGGTTGTTTTAGTATAACATAAGACATAAGTTTTCACTAAGTCAATTCCAAAAAATCGTACTTGCACTGTTCTTGGTACTTTCATTGTTTTTTCTTTACTTCGGCGGAGATACTCATCTATGGAAATCGGCAACCATAATTCAAAAGGCGTTACATAACACAATATTAGTTTTACAGGCGACCGATTTTACAGGCAAGATGCTTATGTGAAACCGAACAGAAAAAGGGAGAAACGTGTTTGAAAGTTATAAAGAGCCGGTGGTTTGTATAAAGAAAGATTTAAGGTGTATAATAGAATATAATATAAACACGGAACCGTTTTTTAAGTTTCTTTCAGCTTAGCGTGAGACAAGACAAAGACAACGGACAGAATCTAGAATATAAACACATTCTGAACCCATTATTGGTTATGCATAACGTTCGACAAAATCACCCCAAAAAAACGAAGTAAACAACAATTCAGAAACCAAAAGAAAGCTTTGCTAACCTGTCCTCAGCACCCTAAAGGCTACCTTTTTTAAGTAAACCTTTTTTCTTTCCTTTTTTTGAGCACTGAGGATGGTTTAACGAATGTCTTTCCTTAATTGCGACAAGCCTATGGCTTCCTCCTTTATTGAATAAAATAAATAAATAAATAAATATTTTCTGAAATGTCTGATTTGTCTTTTCGTTTTTGTTTTTTTCCACTTGGATTTTTTCATTTTCTTTTTCTTTGTTTGCGTCAAATAATGCAAACAATTTTGATATTACAAGCTTCATTTTGGCTCCGGCAATCCAAAGATATGTGACACTTTTCGTCAAGGGATACTCCGCTTGGTTGCAGTAATTTAGACACAATCTTTAAATTATACAGTGACATTTTCTGGGAAGTGACATTTAAATCTTGCCAGACCCCCCCCCCCTCAAAGAGATTAAGATCGACTGTTTCAATCCATGTATTCTTATTTTACTCCCAGGATATTAAAAAGTGTCCATCTTGTACAAAATGAGCCCAAAACGTACAGCCTCTTTTCTCACCAACGGATATAATCAGAAGTAGGAAATACAGTCAACCGATGCTTAATAAGAAAAAAAAAGGAAAGCTAAACACAAATCCAGTTTTTTATACGCCCTGTAAATTTTAGACTGCATAAAGCAACGCGTTCGTGGTACAAAATCCAAACTGTAAATACTTCACTCAAACAGCACCTTTAAAAAGGAAAATTACCTTGAGGAAAACAGTTTCCTCCAAGCATTCTGAAGGCTCCGTTTTGTCGAGAAATGATATAACCTTTTCAACAACATTTGATCTGTCTGTAAGACCGTTGGCGAATCGAACTCTTGAAAATTTCTTGCCTGGCTTGTATGTTTCGGCTTCGATTCGATATCTGACTTCTAAAATCGGTTTGGAAGTATCAATCGAGTTGATTTTTAAGCATGGTTTAAATGTGAAGCTGAAAAGGAAAATATGGTTACTTTCCTAATATATTAAATAAGTTATATAAATGATTTTGAAGTATCAACGGCCTCAATTTTTCCGCGTCATTCAAATGTGGTGAAAATATGCCATTACTATCCTAATAGATTGAAACGGTTCTTGTTGAACCTATCCTATTAGATTGAACCGGAACTGGCTTCAAAGTGTTGCTGGATTCGTTTTTAGCAATGATTTAATGTGCTGAAACAGAAAACGTTTGATATCGTATTAGATACTTTAAACTAGTTTGGACGCACAGATGGATTCGATTTTCAAGCACGGATTAAACATGAAACTGACAAATAAAAAATCTAAAAAAGATTTAAAAACGTTTCAAAATGGACAAAAAATCGAAAATTCTCTTTTTCTCGAAAATCTATGAATATAAGTGAAAACTAGGGGTGCAAAACGAATTAGGCTTAACATAACATATATATCAAACTGGTATTCATAAATGCATAAATGAAAAAAGGCGGTGACCTGAAAAAATGAGTTAAAAAGATAAGTTATGTAAAGGCCAATCCGTTTTGCGCCCCTCGTTTGTTACTTATATTTTTAGTTTTTCGAGAAAAAGAAGTTTTAGCTTTTTTAGTCCATTCTGAAACCGAGTTATAAAAAATTATATTATTTTCGGCTGTTTTGTCTTCTCGAAACTAAAGACTGTAATCTTCTTTAACACAAAGATGTGTCAAACAGTAAGTAAGGAGCGACCCGGCTCAATAGCAACCGAAACTCTAAAAAACGGAATTTTAATACCAATAGATATATCAAATTTTTTTTACTGATTTCAAATATATAAATTTT
Source organism: Artemia sp. Qi Xiang Cuo (assembly GCF_049724085.1). NCBI lineage: Eukaryota > Metazoa > Arthropoda > Branchiopoda > Anostraca > Artemiidae > Artemia > Artemia sp. Qi Xiang Cuo. The sequence continues at coordinate 471,588 of NC_142796.1, read as the reverse complement.
TTTAAGTTTAGTCTTACCTATCAAAGGTTACGAACCTGAGAAAATTTTCCTGATTTTCGAAAAAAGGAGGAAACACCACCTAAAAGTAAATTGATCTTAATGAAAATCACACCATCAGATTCAGCGTGTCAGAGAACCCCACTGTACAGGTTTCAAGCTCCTATCTGCAAAAATGTGGAATTTTGTATTTTTTGCCAGAAGAAAGATCACGGATGCGTGTTGATTTGTTTGTTTGTTTTTCAGGGGTGATCGTATCCACCCATTGGTCCTAGAATATCGGGAGAGGTCTTATTTGAACGGAAATGAAAAGTTCTAGTGACCAAAAAAATTAGAGGGCAAACTCGGCCCCCTCCCCCGCCCCTTTCTTCAGGGGAGGATCCAGGATTTGTTTTTGGGGGGGCGCAAAATAGGTTGATCCGATAAAAATTTAGGGGGGGGGGTCAAAATAGGTTGATCCGATAAACTTGTGTTAGGGGCAAGTTTAAATAACGCAAACTCGAGTTAATTAAGTAAATTACACTACTTTAGACTCTACCAGGGGGGCGCACGCCCCCTATCCTCCCCTGGATCCGCCACTGCCTTTCTTACCCAAAATCATCCGATCATCAAAATCATCAAAATTTTGAGATAGCCATTTTGTTCATCATAGTTGAAAAGCGCAATAACTATGCCTTCGGGTATAACATGACTCCCCACCCCCACAGCCCCAGGAGAAAGGTTCTTAAGTTATAAAATTAGTCCATTGTTTACGCATAGTATTTGTTATTGGGATACATGCATATATTTTCGGGTGGGGAGGGGGCAAATTTTCTGTCGGGGGTTTTTCTATGGGGGAATTTTCCATGGGGAGGGAAGTTTCCAGGGAGTGGAATTGTCAGGGAAAATTATACAATACGGGAATTTGCCCGAATTCTTATACAAAATTCTTTTTATATGTCTTGCTTTCTCTCTTTCGTCTCAATTTTACGCGCAGAGTGGTTAAAAGTAATTGTCCGGGGTAAATTTTCACCGGGATTGAATTGTCTAGAGGACATTTCCGTGGGAAAGGGGTTTCTCCGTGGAGGTGGAGCCAGATTTCCTGGCACTATTTAAAAAACGATCAGAAATTAAATAAAAAAACAAGTTTTTTTCAACTGAAAGTTGGAAAACACTCAACCCCTCGCTCTTTACGCTAAAGTTTGAATTTTGTCCCTATTCGTTAAGAATGACTCCTGAAACACAAGGGCCGTTTAATTAGAGCAATAAGACGGTCTTGAATTAGTACTAAAACACTTTAGCGTGAAGAACGAGGTAACGAGGAGGGGGCATCTCTCTTCATATATGTAATAATTTCTGTTCGTTTTAAGTTTTAATGTTGCTCCTTACTTTCAGTTGAAAAAACTATTTATTTTTTTTATTTCTCATCTAAGATTCGAGCCTAAGTTAACACGGCCACAGATAAGTGTTCTCGCCGCTGCACTATCAGGTCTTGTATAATAGTGTTTTTTATCCTTTTGGCTATGCGCAATAAGCCGTTTATGTTATTTTATTTATAGAAGGGGAACTATACAAGACGGGAGAGTTTTAATGTTGTTTTATTGGAACCACCATAGGAAACGCATCTACTTAGCCTATAACATTTGGAATTAATTGAAGATTCGAAAGTGGTCAAAAAATGGCACACAAATTTAGCAAATTTATGTGGTAAACAATTTTTCAACAAACAAGCCGGTGAGTTGAGGGAAAGAAACAAAATAAAAATATCTGAGCAGATTAAAGTTGTCGTTTAAGTTGTTTGGAAGCAGGAAAGTACGCAGGAGGGCCTTGCTTCGAAGACCCCTCCTCTAAAACCTTAAATTTTCCCTAATTTCTGGACACTTCTTATTGAAAACTATCAAATATTTTCTTCTCATTGCCCCCTCCAAACCTCCCAAAACATACCTGCCTACATGGCTGCTTGGGATTATCAACAGATCCAATTTTGAAGCATCGGACTAATCGTGAAGCCGAAAATAAAATTTGGTCCCAACTAAAGTTAGTTGGGACTAATGTCCCAACTAACTTGTTAACCCAGTTCCATAAAACAGCGTTCAGAATTCATGTCTAGTTTGACTTGCAGGTCTAGATGCATATCTGTCCAGACATCAATATCCAGGCACTTCGAGTTCACATGCAAAATTCGGAGCTTGGCTGCAACAAGTGACAACTAGGCATCCAGTTCTATAGTCTAGAACTCTGTATCTAAGATTACAAAATTCTACCAATCAGGATGCCTCTTCTGTACTGTATTTAACATCTGCACTTAAGAGCTGCCTTTACATGTATGTCTGGCTGAACTTTCATGCTTAAGCAAGTTTATGGTCAGACACCAATGTCCAGGCAAGGAAGTCTTGCTGGACATGCATGTGAACGCTGTGCCACTTAAACGGATTTAGAAGTATTGATGGACTCGAATTTTTAAGCACCGATTGAATTCGAAGCTAAAAAAAAAATATTTATATTTCCCAATAGATTAAACCTGTTCTTTAAATGAGTTTAGAAGTATCGATGGACTAGATTTTTATGCATCGACTAGATATGAACCTAGAAAAGAATAGTTACTATCTTGTTATAACTGGATAGGACGTATCGATGGATTGATTTTTAAGCATCGATTAAATATGATGCTGGTAAAAATGTTTAATGCCCTATTAAATTGGACTGGTATTTAAAACCTGCTTCGAACTGCGGTCTTTGGAATCTCTCGTTTGTTCAAGATTTTCAAAAAAATTCAATACACAATTTGTTGCTATTAAAAATAAAACATTGTTTGAATTTTGATTTATTTTTTTCTTGAGAATTTTCCTTAAATAATATATCTAACTAAAAAACATTAAACTTACAACTATATTTAAAAAATACTAAATCTTCTTTCCTAGACATGTTAATTGAAATTACAGTCCTCCTTGCCCGAAAATAGTAAATACTAACGACACCCCAGTGTAGAATTGCCCATAAACAAAACTATCTATAATAAAAATGACAGAAAACCATAAAAAACACCCATGACAAAAAAAACAAGGACTACAGAAACCCCTAAACAATCCTGAAGCAACTTAATGTATGAATATGAAAAAACTAAATAGTCTCTAAAAAAAATTCATTTCAACTTTTATGAAACAAAAAATTGACAATCAAATGGATGCGCATAAAAGGTCCAGGCGATTCAAACACAATCAATTCAAATTTCGGCACAGTATATGTCAGACCTCCGCCCTTACACGCCCGAATAGTAAAATACATCTTTTTTATATTTACGCTCATTTTATAGTACACGAATGAGAAAATTGCACTAGTAGACGATTTGAACTTTTCCGCTTGTTAAGTTGACCACCAACAAAGATCTGAAATTTTGAGGATTTAAAATATTTTGAGGTTAGAGCTTGACATCCGTGAGTTAAATTGCAGATTGGCGGTAAAAATGTTTTAATAGTCGCTTATTGCAAGCATAAGAGTTAAAGTTTAAGTTTAAAATTGAAGTTTTAAAATGTATTTGAAAACTTGGTCGAACATAAATTTTACTATAGAATCTTTTTTCAGATTAAATCTCATCAAATTGTATCCTTATACCAAGGTTTATTTTTCAGATTCTTTGCTTTACCTTGCTTTCAGGCTTTAAACCCCCAATTTAAATATGAGTGATATCGTAAGGAGTGAAATATTTAGTAAAGAATGAAGTTTTCTTTTAGTAACAAAATTTGTAATTTTTCTGTTTAACGACTAGTTTTAAAATGTATTTATCTATTATTAAAATTGGTTGGTAATTAATTTATTAACAACTAATTATTGTTTAGTTGCAATTAACTCATTTCTATTTTTTAATTACAATCAATTGACAACAGCTAATCAATTTTTAGTTCTATATGTTGTTCTTTGCTAATAAAAACCGCAAGTTTGCCATTTATTACGTGTGAAAGACGGTTTCAAAACACAAAATTATCTGATTTTACCCGAAATTTCAATTCTGGGTGGGGTAGGGGGGGGGGGTCAGACCCTTTTCACAGCAACAGAAAATTATCAAAAATAAGATTAACACGTATCCCCTTAAAAACCCCCTACTAAAGTCTAGGAAACCCCACTAAAATATCATAGTCTACAGTTTGCAAAAAAAAAATTAAAGGTTCTTCTTTTTTCCTTATAGCATTGCAAAAATAAATACTGCTTAAATATGTAGGAATTCTTTTTTGTACATTTATTTTAGAATTATGACGAAACACTGTTTTACGAACACATATAATGATGAAAAAACAAGACACTTGTCAAAATAAATATTGTTTTAAGTCAAGCCCAAATGACACGTTGGCCTTGATAGGGTTTGAGGGGGCAAGAGCTTTACTTTTTTTGTGTTAATTTATGTTAGTTTCAAGTGCAACTTGGCTGTTCATGATATTTTGTTTTTATTTTAAGCATTACTTATTTATTCAGAGCAATTTACACTAGTCAAGTTTGACCGTAATTCATTTCAGTTTCTGACTACTTTGAGCTTGACTTGTTATATGACTATTTCTGCTAATTTTAGGTTCTAATTTCGCTCTTTACTTTAATTTGAGAAACTGTATTGAAACGTAAATTATTATTACTAAAACGGAACGTATTAGAAATTCTGCTGATACTTTTTTCCAAACAAGAAAATAACCAAGGAAATTTTCAAGGGAGAATTTTAAATATATTTTGAGGGACGTGAAGTTTATTTTAACGATCCTAAATGTGCCCCTTTTTCATTTTCTGTCTGATTTTCCTAAGAATAAAGATGAGCCGGTCTAATCCAGCTAGCTAGTCTTGTTATAAGCGTAACGTCAAGAGATAAGACCGCGAGGACAGGGGTTCGACTCCAGTCCCTGTCGCCGGTTATTTGCTTTGGAACGGAGGTCAGTGGAGTGACTCTGTAAGCCATGCCAAAGTTGACCCAGCTCTAAATGTGTATCTGGAGATAAATGGGGAAGGTAAACAGGAAGGGTGTGCGAAAGCACCGAATGGCTGGCTCTCAGCCCCCCCCCCCCCACTGCCCTTCCTGGCTGATGGGCCATGGAGCGGGGATCAGCACCACCGGTAGGGCCTGAAAAGTCTAACGCCGTACGATTTACTTTTAAGAGATAATTCAGGCTTGTCAAACGAAAAAACATTTCTCCATATGTTTAGTATATTCGTCTTAAATTTTCCTCGAAAATTCAAGATAATTAAGAATAATTATAATTACTGATTATATAGTTGACCAGAGTGCTGAAATTGTCCAGAACATATCTACTCCAGGCTTTGGGCCTGGTTCCTAAAACGTCGAGATTGTCAGATTTCCTATATCATTTTTCATCATTTGCCTATGTTGGTAGACTTTGACGACTTCCCCCACTCCAGCCCGAAATAAATCTGGCGTTAGTGCCTGGTCAAGACCTATACGCTTACGAGTATCAAGTCATACAGAATATTGAATGACAGCCACCTAGTATATTATTACTTCAATTCAATAATAAGAAACCCTCTAACAATGATACAGGCATTATAACATGTAAGTAGTCTACATGCTTCAATTTTTCATTATTCTGTGAGATGGTTAAGTCGAGATACATAAGTGTTGCCAACATTTGGAAGTAAACTGTATCAGTTTTCCGACTAAAATTGTACCGCGAGAGGATAATTTTATACCATCTGAACAACAGGTAAAACTTCGTAGTAACAAGAACAAAATTTTCGGTAAAATAAAACACGACAAGATATCCGAGTGAGAAGGAAGAAAGTAAAACCAAAATGTACAGAGAAATTTGTATTGTACCAAAAATTTCCAAATTTAGGGCGTTGTACCAGGACGTCAAAATTGTACCAAAAACGGTACAATTCCACGGCGTTGGCAACGCTGGTACGTGATATGGCTTATGTTTCAAGAAGTTAGTGATTTAGGCGGGGTTCAGGATTAAAACCAATAGTTAAAATAAATAGTTAAGTTAAATAGCTATTAAAATAGTTGGATTTACGCATAGCAGAATATTTGGTACTCTGATATGTACACCGGGTGAAGGTAAGTGGGCAACCCCTCAGTGAAATATTGTTTAACAATATATATATATATATATATATATATATATATATATATATATATATATATATATATATATCAAGGGCGGATCCAGGATTTTTTTGCAAGGGGGGGGGGAGTTTTACTAATTTTGACTTTTTCGGGGGGGGGGTTACTAATTTTTGACTCAGTTTTCGACTAATTTTACTGATTTTTACCTAGGTTTTACTAATTTTCGACTTATTTTCGACTCGGTCAACAATTTCGGGGGGGGGGGGGTCAAACCGGGTAACCCCCCCCCCCCCCCCCGCCCCCTGAATACGGCCTTGATATATATATATATATATATATATATATATATATATATATATATATATATATATATATATATATATATATATATATATATATATATATATATATATATAGAGTTATTTAATGGCAAAAAATAATGCCCATAGTTAAGCATCCCCTCCCCTCCCCGTAATAGCTGCATTTAGTTCAGTGATTTTTGCAAGCACATGTGGATACATTATAATTGTTCAAGAAATTACAGACAAATTACTTCTTTATGGGAATGAAATTAGGACGGAATAAATTTGTTTTAATAAAAGGGCGTAGCAAGATGTTTTGATGAATATAGAGGGCGTTTTCCAGAGAAATAAATTGACGAGGTTTGAATTACATTGAAACGAAATTGGATGAAAACGCCGCTGAAATTAGATATTTATTTCTAGATGTATATGTTTGTTGTGAATAAACTGATCCACACATGGGCGTTTTTTCTGATCTTAAGTTATATTTGACTTCTTTGACAACCAACACTATGTTTGGAATATATGTAGTCTCAAAGAGATTAATCAAACAAGAATGTTTATTTGCAATAGCGCAAAAGGGACAAGGTGAGAAAATCAAATAAAAAAAAGGCAAGAAAATAATAATATAGGATTTGGTAAATATTTATGGGTTGCACACTCCGGAAAAAAACTGACACTGAAAGTTCAATAAACTTTTAAATAAATTTTCAACCATAGACAACATTAGCAAACTACGCTCTTTACTTTTTTAATTAATTGCAAAACCATTTTAAAACAAGTCTTAGAAGAATGTTGTATTGGAATCGAATTTCTTGATCTTTTTTTAACAAAACAGATTAAACATTTATATTTTTTCCTTAATTTTATAGGCCTTACCGAGGTAGGATCTTTTCACTTTATCAAAAAAGGAGCAAATAATAAGAAATAATAACCAAGATTACTGAAAAAATTAATAAAATTCGACTAACCGCTACTGACAGACTCAACCATTTTAGATTTGTCAACTTTATAAAAGAAAAACACTTAAAACGCAGTATATTTTCAGTAAGGTGCAAATGACGCTCTGGCCTTTAGAAAGCCCTGGGGTCTTTTACCTACTCCTGCTTGTGGTAATTTCTGGTAATTTAACTTTGACCTGATTATTAATCATTGTAATTTCTGTTCGCTTTGGGTCTCATTTATAGACTGATAGTTATTTCTGTTCGTTTTAAGTTTGAATTTTTATTTGACTTTATTTCTGCTCGTCTTTGGTTTAATACAGCTCTTTACTTTCTTTTGAATTTATTTTTTAATTAATTTCTGTTCTTTTTAATTGAAATGGAAATCTGCCTATTTTTGACCTTCCGTAGGGCTAAACCAGCCTTAACTCTCATCCTGTTACAACTTTGGATATAGTCAAATATTGATCAAAACAAGAATATTATTGAGTCAATTAATTAACTGCTTATTTGTTTAAATGAATGCATTTTAAGCTCATTTACTAAAAAGAGATCATATCTGGTGTTTAGAAAAATAAAATGGGACGTCAAAAATCAATAGACCCATATTTTTTTCCGGTTGAGGTTCCCTTGGTTCTGAAACTTTTATTGAGACATCTTCACTGCCTGAAATTTTGTTCAGATGAGCATTAAAAAGGGATATGTCAAAGCAGTAAGAGAAAATTCAAGACAATTTTCTTCAACCATAAGCTCCTTTTGGTCCCTAGGTCAAAACTGAAAATTTAATTGATAGGCTACCTCACCCATGAATCCTCAAAATTTTAAATGCGCCCGTAAGCAGTTAATTCATATCCTAGCAGTTACCTAGCAGTAACCTAGCAGTTAATCATAGCCTCAGATATTGCAGATACGCCCATTTGACAAACTGAATGCTTTTGCTGTCTTTTAATGTAGTTCAACCTTCCCTAAAAGATTCCGGATAATACCCTAAGTCGCTCCTGAAATACTGCAGTTATATCGTTTTGACAATATATATGCACATGGTGCCTTTTCTTTAGTTCAATACCCCCTTAACGTCTCCTGAAAGTTCTAACTCAATAGCCTCAGCCATTCCAGAAGTATTGCAGATACACCTTTACGAAAACATGGATCGACATAGTGTCTCTTGATTTATTTCATCCCCTTCAACATATCCTGAAATATTCAACTTAGGCCTAATATCCTAGATTTTGAAGATACGCCCTTTTGACAACCTGAATGCATAACGCGTCTTTTGATCAGTACAATATCCCCCTCAACAAGCCCTGAAAGTTTTAACTTGATACCATCTCAGACACCCTGTGCCTGAGATGTTGCAAAAACATCCATTTGACAAACTGGATAGTAGTAAGAGTGGTAAAGGTCCGGAAGGTGATTGCGTAATATGCCTTACCAGGGCCATTTACCTATTACTATGAACTCTACATGGGTTGGCAGACAGGTTTTCTATTATGACACTCATTTTTTTGTGTGTCAAACTCATGGATACATGTTTATTTTTTATTTTTTTCTTAAACTTGTATTTTTTCAATGAAGCCCATAGCACTTTGCAGAAACCCGTGAATGTAGGACTGAAAGTCCGTTCGTAGTATATCTGAATCCAATTACTAATGAAGTTAGTGTGACCGTCATTTTTTGATCTGGTTAGGTGGGTATAATCTGGTTTGGTTCGTTATTGCGAGAAGGGTTACTCAATTTACATCTTAGTGTTAACTGGGCGATGACTTAGTCTAATTGCGTTGGTACTAAAGGAACATTTGAAGGTGGAGAAAAAAAAGGGGTAATGAGTGATTGGATAATTTTAACAAGAAATGACTGAAAAGTGTTTTGGACGAGATGGGATGAATGTGTACTGTATAATACACAAGTGATGTTTTGCACAGTGTTGTCAATTTTAAATAGTTTAGAAATAAAAAAAAATTAACAAGAAATGGCTGAAGTGTTTTGAGGGAGTTGAATTGCACGAGGGTTGACTTGCACGAGGGTTCAGTTACATGCGGATTCAGTTACACGGGGATTAGTTAAATGGCTTTATTATATCTTTTCAGAACAAATTATTATTTTAGGGAATTATTTCGGTAAAACAGTTAGAGACATTTTAAAAGATGATTTTAGAACAGGATTTGAGGGTGAAACTCTGTGGTCGTTATAATACACAAGTTCCATTTGAACAGTGTTGTGAGGTCCCTTACCACAACCCCAAAGGGCTCCGATCCCCCCACCCCAACTCCGAAGGAAGCCCCCGGTCCTCAAAGGTTCTCTGGGCTCCCAAAGGGCCCCCGGCGCCACAAAGGCTCCTGAGTCCTCCCTTATAATACTTTTTAAGGCTTTATTATATCTTTTCAGAACAAATTATTATTTTAGGGAATTATTTCGGTGAAACAGTTAGAGACATTTTAAAAGATGATTTAAAAGATGACTTTAGAAGAGGATTTGAGTGTGAAACTCTGTGGTCGTTATAATACACAAGTTCCATTTGAACAGTGTTGTGAGGTCCCTTACCACAACCCCAAAGGGCTCCAATGCCCCCCCCCCCACTCCCCGCGGAAACCCCCGGCCTCCAAGGGTAGCTCGGCACCCCAACGGCCCCCCCGCCCCCCCAAGACGCCTGAGGCCACCATTAAAATAATTTTTAAGGGTTTATTGTATATTTTCAAAAAAAATTATTATTTTAGGGAATTATTTCGGTGAAACAGTTAGATACATTTTAAAAGATGATTTCAGAAGAGGACTTGAGGGTGAAACTCTGTGGTCGTTATAATACACAAGTTCCATTTGAACAGTGTTGTGAGGTCCCTTACCACAACCCCAAAGGGCTCCGATCCTCCCACCCCCACCCCCAAGGAAACCCCCGGTCCTCAAAAGTTTCTCTGGGCTCCCAAAGGACCCCCGGCGCCCCAATGGCTCCTGAGTCCCCCATTATAATACCTTTTAAGGCTTTATTATATCTTTTCAGAACAAATTATTATTTTAGGGAATTATTTCGTTGAAACAGTTAGAGACATTTTAAAAGATGATTTAAAAGATGATTTTAGAAGAGGATTTGAGGGTGAAACTCTGTGGTCGTTATAATACACAAGTTACACTTGAAGAGTGTTGTGAGGTCCCTTACCACAACCCCAAAGGGCTCCAATCCTCCCACCCCAACCCCAAAGGACACCCCCGGTCCGCAAAGGTTCTCTGGGCTCCCAAAGGGCCCCCGGCGCCCCAATTGCTCCGGAGTCCCCCGTTATAATACATTTTAAGGCTTTATTATATCTTTTCATAACAAATTATTATTTTAGGGAATTATTTCGGTGAAACAGTTAGAGACATTTTAAAAGATGATTTAATAGTTGATTTTAGAAGAGGATTTGAGGGTGAAACTCTGTGGTCGTTATAATACACAAGCTCCATTTGAACAGTGTTGTGAGGTCCCTTACCACAACCCCAAAGGGCTCCGACCCCCCCACCCCAACCCTGAAGGAAGCCCCCTGTCCACAAAGGTCCTCCAAGCTCCCAAATCAACTGAACGTAAGGAGCAACATCAGAAATTAAATTATAAAAAAGTTTCTTCAACTGAATGTAAGGAGCAACATCAAAACTTAAAAACTGACAGAAAATAGATTTTTCCGTGAAAACAACTTCAACAGTGCCCAACCCCCATCGCGATCAGAAATTAAATTATAAAAAAAAGTTTCTTCAACTGAAAGTAAGGAGCAACATCAAACCTCAAACAAGTAAATCAGCTTTATTTAATGAATAATAGCGCACAAAAAAAAGACTATTATTTTTCCTCGTTCTTCCCTCCATGACCAGGTGCTAACACCTCTATCTCGCTTTCACTTAGTTTCCTTCTTAGTATACGGTAGTAATTATGATTACGCCATCGCCATACTTCATAATAGCCATCATGCGTAATGTAATGATCATCATCCAATCTAGGCTCCCGATCTAAAAAAAATAGAACATTACAAATTCTACTTTAGGTACTTTTGGCTATCTTGGAAAGGGGTTTGGTTAGGAAAATGAAACTTTCCGGAATGGGTCTATAGGTTAAACAGCTCATGATAAAAATGACCTTCACTTGTTTTGATTTTAAAAATTATGCTTTTGCTTCAACAAATTGTTTTTAACAAAAAAAAGAATCATTTACTGATCTTTAGTTGTTGTGTTTTTAAAATTTCCTCTTTTATTTAAGCCAATTGTGTTTAACATATAAAAAAAAAAAAGGGAATTATTTACTGATATTAAGTTGTTGTGATTTTAAAATTTCTGCTTTTTTTTAAGCAAATCGTTTATATCCCCCAAAAAAATACTTTTCAGACAATCAACTTCAGACTAACCAGAATTTTTTTTAACTGAAGTGGAAAATTTTTATTTTATTTTGGGAAAATAGAATTGATCAATAACTTATTTCATTTTCATTAAGAAAATTCATAATCGAAGTTGAACTTTTCTTCTTCCGGGAAAATATTTGGAACAGAACTTTTAAATTTTTTCATCTCTTTGAGAAAAATCTGAATTGAAGTGGAAAGTTTTATATTATTTTAGGAAAATAGAATTGATCAATAACTTTCATTTTCATTGAGAAAATTCAGAATCGAAGTTGAACTTTTTAGTCTTCGCGATTTTTGTATTAACCAGGAGTTTTGTAACAGCAAGCGAGCAAGCTATTAATTGGTTTTTAGAGTTTCGGTTACTATTGAGCCGTGTCGATCCTTACTTACAGTTCGTTACCACGAACACAATAAATTGCTTCAGCCAATCGTGTATCTCCCCCAAAAAATACTTTTCAGACAATCAACTTCAGACTAACCAGATTTTTTTTAACTGAAGTGGAAAATTTTGATATTATTTTGGGAAAATAGAATTGATCAATAACTTATTTCCTTTTCATTAAGAAAATTCAGAATCGAAGTTGAACTTTTCATCTTCTGGGAAAATATTTGGAACAGAACTTTAAATTTTTTCATCTCTTTGAGAAAAATCTGAATTGAAGTGGAAAATTTTATATTATTTTAGGAAAATAGAATTGATCAATAACTTATTTCATTTTCATTGAGAAAATTCAGAATCGAAGTTGAAATTTTTAGTCTTTGCGATTTTTGTATTAACCAGGAGTTTTGTAACAGCAAGCGAGCAAGCTATTAATTGGTTTTTAGAGTTTCGGTTACTATTGAGCCGTGTCGATCCTTACTTACAGTTCGTTACCACGAAAACAATAAAAAAATAAACAGGCATTATACCCACAAGCATATGCGAGTCAAATTTCATCTTACGTATCTGATAAAATAAAAATCAAAATTAAATTGCATTTACTACTTTTCGTTTAAACTAATGTGGTTTCTATAAAAAAATTTGAAATTATCTCGTTTAAACTATTGAAGTTTCTATAAAGTTAAGTTACAAAGCTGCTCACCAAGTTTAGCGAAATAAAAGCGTCTATTTGCAGCATTCCCCTTCATGTTCCAAATTGTAAGAAGGAACTGAATGTATATCATCCCATTCTTAAGGTATTTACCTTATATCTTGGAAATTAAGTCTCTCTCTTCTTATCAGATTCAAACGCTTAATACCCACAAGCATATGCGAGTCAAATTTCATCTTAAAGTGCCAACATATCTGATAGAATAATTTAAGTCTTATGATCAATTTCATAAAACCTATAATTTTCACCTTTTTCTTCATTAAGTATCAACTACTTCAAGAAATTAATTCCACATTTTTGCAGATAGGAGCTTGAAACTTCCGAAGTAGGGTTATTGGTTTTTAGAGTTTCGGTTACTATTGAGTCGTGTCGCTCCTTACTTACAGTTCGTTAGCACAAACACAAAAATGTTATCACTCTTAACATCTAAATCTTGGCAAATCCAAAACACCAGTGCAGTGATTTTTGCAAGTGCGTTTAGGTGTTAAATTCCAATTAATAGGCACGTAACGTCAATAAAACCTTTAATTTTCACCTTTTTCTTCATTAACTATTTTGACTAGTTTCTTTTATCATCTATCTTGCGCAGCTTACAGCTGATAGAACATTACCAATTCTACTTTAGGTACTTTTGGCTATCTTGGAAAGGGGTTAGGTTAGGAAAATGAAACTTTCAGGAATGGGTCTACAGGCTAAGCTGTTCATGATAAAAAAAAGATGGTTTAATTTTTTAATGTTAATTTAGCTACTTTTGGCTATCTTGGAAAGGGTTTCGGTTAGGAAAATGAAACTTTCAGGAGTGAGTCTACAGGCTAAACACTTCATGATAAAAAAAATTCGCGCCCTACTTATGTTAATTTCTGCTCGTTTTGAGTGTGACTCGGTTAATTAGAAACCACTTTTCGCAATCCATTTCTCCGTTGAAAGGACCTGTTTGACTAGTTTCTTTTATCATCTATCTTGCGTGTCCTAAAACTGATAGAAAATTACCAATTCTACTTTAGGTACTTTTGGCTATCTTGGAAAGGGGTTAGGTTAGGAAAATGAAACTTATTTCTGCTAGTTTTGAGTCTGACTCGGTTAATTAGAAACCACTGTTTGCAATCCATTTCTCCGTTGAAAGGACCTGTTTGACTAGTTTCTTTTATCATCTATCTTGCGTGGCTTACACCTGATAGAACATTACCAATTCTACTTTAGGTACTTTTGGCTATCTTGGAAAGGGGTTAGGTTAGGAAAATGAAACTTTCAGGAATGGGTCTACAGGCTAAACAGTTCATGATAAAAAAAGAGTTTCATTTTTTAAGGTTTAGCTACCTTTGGCTATCTTGGAAAGGGGTTAGGTTAGGAAAATGAAACTTTCAGGAACGGGTCTACAGGCTAAACAGTTCATGATAAAAAAAAATCGCGCCCAACTAATGTTAATTTCTGCTTGTTTTGAGTCTGACTCGGTTAATTAGAAACCACTGTTTGCAATCCATTCCTCCGTTGAGGAGACCTGTTTGACTAGTTTCTTTTATCATCTATCTTGCGTGTCTTAAAGCTCATAGAACATTACCAATTCTACTTTAGATACTTTTGGCTATTCTGGAAAGGGATTAGGTTAGAAAAATGAAACTTTCAGGAATGGGTGTACAGGCTAAGCTGTTCATGATAAAAAAAGATAGTTTCATTTTTTAAGGTTAATTTAGCTACTTTTGGCTATCTTGGAAAGGGGTTAGGTTAGGAAAATGAAACTTTCAGGAATCGGTCGACAGGCTAAACAGTTCATGATAAAAAAATATAGTTTCATATTTTTTAAGGATAATTGAGATGAGGTTACGTGCGCGCCCATAACCACATCTAAATTAACCTTAAAAAAAAATGAAACTCTTTTTTTATCATGAACTGTTCAGCCTGTAGAGCCATTCCTGAAAGTTTCATTTTCCTAACCTAACCCCTTTCCAAGATAGCCAAAAGTAGCTAAATTAACCTTAAAAAATGAAACTATCTTTTTTTATCATGAACTGTTTAGCTTGTACACCCATTCCTGAAAGTTTCATTTTCCTAACCTAACCTCTGTTCAGGATAGCCAAAAGTACCTAAAGTAGAATTGGTAATGTTCTATCAGCTGTAAGCTACGCAAGATAGATAATAAAAGAAATTAGTCAAACAGGTCCTCTCAACGGAGGAATGGATTGCAAACAGTGGTTTCTAATTAACCGAGTCAGACTCAAAACGAGCAGAAATTAACATTAGTTGGGCGCGAATTTTTTTATCATGAACTGTTTAGCCTGTAGACCCGTTCCTGAAAGTTTCATTTTCCTAACCTAACCCCTTTCCAAGATAGCCAAAAGTAGCTAAAACTTAAAAAATGAAACTATCTTTTTTTATCATGAACTGTTTAGCCTGTAGACCCATTCCTGAAAGTTTCATTTTCCTAACCTAACACCTTTCCAAGATAGCCAAAAGTACCTAAAGTAGAATTGGTAATGTTCTATCAGGTGTAAGCCACGCAAGATAGATGATAAAAGAAACTAGTCAAACAGGTCCTCTCAACAGAGAAATGGATTGCAAACAGTGGTTTCTAATTAACCGAGTCAGACTGAAAACGAGCAGAAATAAGTTTCATTTTCCTAACCTAACCCCTTTCCAAGATAGCCAAAAGTACCTAAAGTAGAATTGGTAATGTTCTATCAGGTGTAAGCCACGCAAGATAGATAATAAAAGAAACTAGTCAAACAGGTCCTTTCAACGGAGAAATGGATTGCGAAAAGTGGTTTCTAATTAACCGAGTCACACTCAAAACGAGCAGAAATTAATATAAGTTGGACGCGAATTTTTTTATCATGAAGTGTTTAGCCTGTAGACCCACTCCTGAAAGTTTCATTTTCCTAACCGAACCCCTTTCCAAGATAGCCAAAAGTAGCTAAATTAACCTTAAAAAATGAAACTATATTTTTTTATCATGAACTGTTTAGCCTGTAGACCCATTCCTGGAAGTTTCATTTTCCTAACCTAACCCCTTTCCAAGATAGCCAAAAGTACCTAAAGTAGAATTGGTAATGTTCTATCAGCTGTAAGCTGCGCAAGATAGATGATAAAAGAAACTAGTCAAAATACTTAATGAAGAAAAAGGTGAGAATTAGAGGTTTTATTGACGTTACGTACCTATTAATTGGAATTTAACACCTAAACACACTTGCAAAAATCACTGCACTGGTTTTTTGGATTTGCCAAGATTTAAATGTTAAGAGTGATAACATTTTTGTGTTTGTGCTAACGAACTGTAAGTAAGGAGTGACACGACTCAATAGTAACCGAAACTCTAAAAACCAATAACCCTACTTCGGAAGTTTCAAGCTCCTGTCTGCAAAAATGTGGAATTAATTTCTTGAAGTAATTGATACTTAATGAAGAAAAAAGGTGAAAATTATAGGTTTTATGAAATTGATCATAAGACTTAAATTATTCTATCAGATATGTTGGCACTTTAAGATGAAATTTGACCCGCATATGCTTGTGGGTATTAAGCGTTTGAATCTGATAAGAAGAGAGAGACTTAATTTCCAAGATATAAGGTATAAAATACCTTAAGAATGGGATGATATACATTCAGTTCCTTCTTACAATTTGGAAGATGAAGGGGAATGCTGCAAATAGACGTTTTTATTTCGCTAAACTTGGTGAGCAGCTTTTTAACTTAACTTTATAGAAACTTCAATAGTTTAAACGAGATAATTTCAAATTTTTTTATAGAAACCACATTGATTTAAACGAAAAGTAGTAAATGCAATTTAATTTTGATTTTTATTTTATCAGATACGTAAGATGAAATTTGACTCGCATATGCTTGTGGGTATAATGCCTGTTTATTTTTTTTTATTGTGTTCGTGGTAATGAACTGTAAGTAAGGATCGACACGGCTCAATAGTAACCGAAACTCTAAAAACCAATTAATAGCTTGCTCGCTTGCTGTTACAAAACTCCTGGTTAATACAAAAATCGCTAAGACTAAAAAGTTCAACTTCGATTCTGAATTTTCTCAATGAAAATGAAATAAGTTATTGATCAATTCTATTTTCCTAAAATAATATAAAATTTTCCACTTCAATTCAGATTTTTCTCAAAGAGATGAAAAAATTTAAAGTTCTGTTCCAAATATTTCCCGGAAGAAGAAAGGTTCAACTTCGATTCTGAATTTTCTTAATGAAAATGAAATAAGTTATTGATCAACTCTATTTTCCCAAAATAATATCAAAATTTTCCCCTTCAGTTAAAAAAAATTCTGGTTAGTCTGAAGTTGATTGTCTGAAAAGTATTTTTTGGGGGAGATACACGATTGGCTGAAACAATTTATTGTGTTCGTGGTAACGAACTGTAAGTAAGGATCGACACGGCTCAATAGTAACCGAAACTCTAAAAACCAATTAATAGCTTGCTCGCTTGCTGTTACAAAACTCCTGGTTAATACAAAAATCGCGAAGACTAAAAAGTTCAACTTAGATTCTGAATTTTCTCAATGAAAATGAAAGTAATTGATCAATTCTATTTTCCTAAAATAATATAAAACTTTCCACTTCAATTCAGATTTTTCTCAAAGAGATGAAAAAATTTAAAGTTCTGTTCCAAATATTGTCCCGTAAGAATAAAAGTTCAACTTCGATTCTGAATTTTATCAATGAATATAAAATAAGTTATTGATCAATTCTATTTTCCCAAAATAATATCAAAATTTTCCATTACAGTTAAAACAAATTCTGGTTAGTCTGAAGTTGATTGTCTGAAAAGCATTTTTTTGGGGGGAGATACACGATTGGCTGAAAAAAAAGCAGAACTTTTAAAATCACAACAACTGAAGATCAGTAAATAATTCCATTGTTTTTTTTGTTAAACACAATTGGCTGAAATAAAAGCGGAACTTTTAAAATCACAACAACTAAAGATCAGTAAATGATTCCTTTGTTTTTTTTTGTTAAACACAATTGGTTGAAGCAAAAGCAGAACTTTTAAAATCAAAACAAGTGAAGGTCATTTTTATCATGAACTGTTTAGCCTGTAGACCCATTCCTGAAAGTTTCATTTTCCTAACCTAACCCCTTTCCAAGATAGCCAAAAGTACCTAAAGTAGAATTGGTAATGTTCTATTTTTTTTAGATCGGGAGCCTAGATTGGATGATGATCATTACATAACGCATGATGGCTATTATGAAGTATGGCGATGGCGTAATCATAATTACTACCGTATACTAAGAAGGAAACTAAGTGAAAGCGAGATAGAGTCGTTAGCACCAGGTAAAGGAGGGAAGAACGAGGAAAAATAATAGTCTTTTTTTTTGTGCGCTATTATACATTAAATCAAGCTGATTTACTTGTTTGAGTTTTGATGTTGCTCCTTACTTTCAGTTGAAGAAACTTTTTTTTATAATTTAATTTCTGATCGCGATGGGGGTTGGGCACTGTTGAAGTTGTTTTCACGTAAAAATCTATTTTCTGTCCGTTTTTAAGTTTTGATGTTGCTCCTTACTTTCAGTTGAAGAAACTTTTTTATAATTTAATTTCTGATGTTGCTCCTTACTTTCAGTTGATTTGGGAGCTTGGAGGACCTTTGAGGACCGGGGCTTCCTTCGGGGTTGGAGTGGGGGGATCGGAGCCCTTTGGGGCTGTGGTAAGGGACCTCACAACACTGTTCAAGTGGAACTTGTGTATTATAATGACCACAGAGTTTCACCCTCAAGTCCTCTTCTAAAATAATCTTTTAAATCATCTTTTAAAATGTCTCTAACTGTTTCACCGAAATAATTTCCAAAAAAAATAATTTGTTCTGAAAAGATATAATAAAGCCTTAAAAGGTATTAAAAGGGGGGACTCAGGAGCCATTGGGGCGCTGGGGGCCCTTTGGGAGCCTAGAGAACCTTTGAGGACAGGGGATTTCCTTCGGTGTAGGGGTGGGGGGATCGGAGCCCTTTGGGGTTGTGGTAAGGGACCTCACAACACTGTTCAACTGGAACTTTTGTATTATAATGAGCACAGAGTTTCACCCTCAAGTCCTCTTCTAAAATCATCTTTTAAATCATCTGTTAAAATGTCTCTAACTGTTTCACTGAAATAATTCCCTAAAATAATAATTTGTTCTGAAAAGCTATAATTAAGCCTTAAAAAGTATTATAATGGGGGACTCATGAGCCATTGTGGCGCCGGGGGCCCTTTGGGAGCCCAGAGAACCTTTGAGGACCGGGGGCTCCCTTTGGGGTTGGGGTGGGGGGATCGGAACCCTTTGGGGTTGTGGTAAGGGACCTCACAACACTGTTCAAATGGAACTTGTGTATTATAACGACCACAGAGTTTCACCCTCAAGTCCTCTTCTAAAATCATCTTTTAAATCATCTTTTAAAATGTCTCTAACTGTTTCACCGAAATAATTCCCTAAAATAATAATTTGTTCTGAAAAGATATAATAAAGCCTTAAAAGGTATTATAATGGCGGACTCAGGAGCCATTGGGGCGCCGGGGGTCCTTTGGGAGCCCAGAGAAACTTTTGAGGACCGGGGGTTTCCTTGGGGTGGGGGTGGGGGGGATTGGAGCCCTTTGAGGTTGTGCTAGGGGAGCTCACAACACTGTTCAAATGTAACTTGTGTATTATAACGAGCACCGAGTTTCACCCTCAAGTCCTCTTCTAAAATCATCTTTTAAATCATCTTTTAAAATTTCTCTAACTGTGTCACTGAAATAATTCCCTAAAATAATAATTTGTTCTGAAAAGATATAATATAGCCTTAAAAAGTATTATAATGGGGGACTCAGGAGCCATTGGGGCGCCGGGGGCCCTTTGGGAGCCCAGAGATCCTTTGAAGACCGGAGGCTTCCTTCGGGGTTGGGGTGGGGGGATCGGAGCCCTTTGGGGTTGTGGTAAGGGACCTCACAACACTGTTCAAATGGAACTTGTGTATTATAACGACCAAAGAGTTTCACTCTCAAATCCTCTTCTAAAATCATCTTTTAAAATGTCTCTAACTGTTTTACCGAAATCATTCCCTAGAATAATAATTTGTTCTGAAAAGATATAATAAAGCCATTTAACTAATCCCCGTGTAACTGAATCTGCATGTAACTGAACCCTCGTGCAAGTCAACCCTCGTGCAACTCAACTCCCTCAAAACACTTTTCAGCCATTTCTTGTTAATTTTTTTATTTCTAAACTATTTAAAATTGACAACACTGTGCAAAACATCACTTGTGTATTATACAGTATACATTCATCCCATGTCCTCCAAAACACTTTTCAGTCATTTCTTGTTAAAATTATCCAATCACTAATTACCCCTTTTTTTTCTCCACCTTCAAATGTTACTTTAGTACCAACGCAATTAGACTAAGTCATCACCCAGTTAACACTAAGATGTAAATTGAGTAACCCTTCTCGCAATAACGAACCAAACCAGATTATACCCACCTAACCAGATCAAAAAATGACGGTCACACTAACTTCATTAGTAATTGGATTCAGATATACTACGAACGGACTTTCAGTCCTACATTCACGGGTTTCTGCAAAGTGCTATGGGCTTCATTGAAAAAATACCAGTTTAAGAAAAAAATAAAAAATAAACATGTATCCATGAGTTTGACACACAAAAAAATGAGTGTCATAATAGAAAACCTGTCTGCCAACCCATGTAGAGTTCATAGTAATAGGTAAATGGCCCTGGTAAGGCATATTACGCAATCACCTTCCGGACCTTTACCACTATTACTACTCTGGATGCACATAGTCTATTTTGATGTAGTTCAACATCCCCTGTAGGCTTCAACTTAATACCCTTAGCCACACTTGATATATTACAGATACACCATTTTGACAACCTGATTACAATTAGTGTCTTTTGATTTAGTTCAGCATTCCCAAAAAGTTTTAACTTGATACCCTATGCTCTTCTTGAAATATTGTAACTTTACCCAATGGGTATCCCTGATGATTGTTGAAAGATGGTGCAAGAGTTGTTTTTGCAAATAAATTCATTTGTCTTGTAATAAGGCCTTGAAAAGACTGATGCACACAGTGTCTTTTGATTTAGTTCATCCTCCCCTCAATATGCCATGAAAGTTTCAGCTTGATGCCCTTCAGCTGTTCTTGAGATATTGCAAATACGTCTTTTGACAATCTGGAAGCACATAATGTCTCTTGATTTATTTCAATATAACCTGAAAGTTTCAACTCAGTGTCCTTACCCGTTCCTGAAGTATTGGAGATACGCCGTTTTGAAAACACTTATACACTTAGCGTCAGTTGATTTATTTCAGTATCCCCTTGAACATGCCCGTAAGATTCACCTTAATACCCTTATCCGTTCCAGAGACTTTGCAAATAGGCCTTTTGATAACCTGGATGCACAAAGGGTCTTTTCATTAAGTTCAACCTCCCCCTCAACATACCCTGAAAGTTTCAACTTTATACTCTTAGCCGTTCCTGAGACCCTGGGTGCAAGTAGTGCCTTTTGATTTAGTTACGACGAACCTCTTAATATGCCCTGAAAGTTTCAGCTTAATTGACTTAGCGGATATTAACTTTGGATTTAGTTCAACATCCCCAACAACATGCCCCAAAAGTTTCATCTTAATACCGTTAACCGCTCCTTATATGTTATAGATATGTCCTTTTGACTACCTGGATGCAGAAAGTATCTTTTGATTTAGCTCAAAACTCCCTTCAACGTGCCCTGGAAGTCTTAACTTAATACCCTTAGCTGGGGGTGCTACCATTTCGACTAGCCGTCACAAGCACTAAACGTCATAACATCTTAAAGGAAAATCCGTCAGAACCATTAACTGTCATAGCATCTAAAAAAAATTACAAGTTTATATAATAGTTTAGAATCAAATTTCGGCTATATATCACGGGGTGGGGGTAAAGCATAGCATATATTAAATACGTAACCTAACCTAACCTAGGTACCTTTTCCCCTAAAACCCAAAAAACTAAAGTTTTAAAATTTTAGACGTTATGGCGGTTAGTGGTTCTGACGGATTTCTTTTCGATGTTATGACGGATTTTGTAGACGAAATGACGTTAGTGCTCCTGACTGTTAGGTGTTATGACGCCTTCTCCCTTAGCTGTTCCTAAGATATTGCAGGTACTTCAATTTTCACCTTAATAACCTTAACCTTTTTGGATAAAACTAGGATCAAACAATCCCCCTTTCCCAATAATACAGCCTATATGTAAACAATACGCAACTTGCATAATTACAGCCTTTGTCCTAGATGCTGTGGGGTTTACATAATCCCTGAGGGCATAATTACTGGAACTTTCGACTATTTTGAACAAAATGGTTATCTCCAAATTATGACCAGATCTGTGACGTTGAAAGGGGGTGGTAAATAAGAATGGCGCGGAAGGGGTCTGTTACAGTTTACTCGCTTTTGACTTTTAAAAGAAGGAAACTAGAACTTTCGATTTGCCATCAAATGAGCCCTCTCCAAAGCTGTATCCAGGAGGGGTTTGGGGGTTTGAGCACCTCCCACGAATTTTTATTTTAGACTCGTAAAACGAAACAAAATTTAATACAAACACATCTTTGATTGGGTTTAAGGTTTTTTGTAACCCCCCTAGATCCAAAATTCTGGATACGCCCTTAGCCCTCTCCGAAGCTTCTAGGAGACAACTGTTTCCATATGAAATGGCCTGGTGAAAAAAATTAATAATGTAATTATCAAACAGATTTTTCGCTTTCCTCAAAAATTCTAACTTCTGCGTTTCGGCGGCGGTAGTTCAAAAGGCATCATGTTACAGAGTGAAAATTGAAGAGTATAGAAAACTTGTAAGAATAGAAACTGGCACTAGTATTCAAAAATATGAGATGACACATAGAATGTTGATATCAGAGACTCCAATTTAGAAATAATTGTGTAAAAGCGGCTCTACATTTGCAAGATTCTGCAAATCCCAACGCCAATTTGTTTTAACGGAGACTTGCTTACCCATCCCGTTGCTATTTTACAAATTGGAAACGACAAGTGCTACAGAATCGGCATAGTGGCAGATTGACAGGGCACATGGAGATGCGCTTTAAATGGCAAAAAAGGGACAAATTGTAGCTTGGGGAGAAAAGAAACTTCTAAATATCTAATAAATCAAATAATACAGATTGAAATAAATTAAACAAATCGATTAGAAATGCCTGGTCTGAGGAGCCGGGGGATAGATCTAACCATTCCCAATAAAGTCACATAAGACCTTTTAATTACAGTAGCAGATTTGCAAAGGTGGGGCAAATCATATTTTCCGTAAAGCATTGCATGAGATTTTATGTTAAAAAATTTATGCTCAGTTTGTTATTTGCTCAGAAAGGTGTATGAGAAGAATTATATAGTTGATCGAACAATAATCCATCCATAGACAAATTGCCATATGTCAGAATGGCTTTCATCATGCTCTAATAAAAAAAGAAGAAGTAGTCGAAGATACAGCTACGCAGATTGCTCATAGTAAATACACCAGTGTTGACTCACTAAAAAGCAATTTGTCTCCCAAGATTTTTTTTTCTCTGATCTCACTAAACAAAACTTATCATAAAAAATCGGGAAGGGGAGACCTATTCGATCCCAAATGCCTTAAGCATTTTAAGGGATTTGGTGCTAGGCAACACAATTTTGGCAATTTATGTTCTTTTTAATTCATCTTCTTGAGAAATATTGTTGCTGTCGTTTTTTAGCTTAGTAATGACAAGACATGGAGATTCAAAAATTTATTACCATACGGGAATCATAAAACGGCAAAAAAATTTCTTCTGAAGTTAAAAATACTTCAAGTGATTTTTTTTTTCTAGCCTACTAAATAGTACAACGAAAAACAAAATAAAACTACCCTAGTTCCAAAAATCCCATTGTTAGGGATCACCCGAATCGTGTAGAGCACAAAATTCTCCCTTTAGGTCTTTAAAATTGTTCATCTTGTCCAGATTTCTAGTAACTAGATTTGAAAAGTAATATCGGGGAATTCCCGATTCCATTTTTTTTTTTTTAATTTAAACTTTTTGGTTTCAGTAGAATTTCAGAAACATTTTACGTATATAGTGCACGAGCTCAGAAAAAGACTAAAACAAATTTAGCTAAAATTTATTCTTTTTAAACCCCATTATCACCAGGTGGCAGGAAGAGGGCGACTTCTGGGTGCCACTCTCAAAGAAGTAAAACAGAACTAATCTTTCCGCAATTTTAATTACATTTTAACTTCTCTGCATTAAGACATGTCGTTGCATAGAAACATCTAATTAAAATTGAGAAATGCTATACAAATTGTTTTACACCGAGCCTCGATTTCCTATATCCCTTTCACAAGCAAAACTTAAATCAATCAAAATGTCTACCAATCTACCGGTCCTCATTGGAGCTGTTTAGGGTAATATTCTTGTCTATTCCCTCTTCTGAAGTAAACACTATAATTGTAAAAGAGTAGTCCTATTCAATTTCCCAATTGACCCTTTTTCTAAAGAGAATGGTACAGGCACGTACGCAGGAATTTGTTTCAGGGGGGGGGGGCAAATCCTTCAAACCTATTATTCTGTGAGAAAAATCAGAAAATTATGGGAAAATGAAAAAAAACGTGATATTTCGGGGGGGGGGCGGTCCCGGAGGCTCCCCTGCGTACGTCCCTGTAATGGTAGTTACCCTGACAATTGCGCCCCTCTTTAATTGGGCTAGATACTAGATATACAGGAACAAACACTAGAATAATACAATTATTACTTTATGATATGCAAAAAGTTTCTATCAACCATATTTGTAGGGTTTATTCCATTTTGTATACTTTTTAAAACATTTAATTCAAAATAATATTTTTAGTCAACTGTTCTCATAATTACATAACGACAGGACGCTATAAACCATGTTGAGAATAAAATACCCATAAACGAACAGAGGCAATGATTCAAACAATGAAAACAATGGATAAATATATTATTTAGGGCTATCTCACCCCATTGAGGGAGGGGATGGTACGGCACAATCGTCAGGGTAGCGACCATTACATTTAGAAAGATTGTTGATTGTAGGGTAGTACTACTGTAGTCTTTTGGTATTATAGTGTCTTACAGTATTATAGTTCAGAAGAAAGTCGACAAAAACGTTACCCTGTTCAAACTTCAATTCGAATATCATCACTTTTCCCCTTCAATTTTGGTTCCGAAGTACTCGACAAACTAAACTAGCTGTTGGCATACTACTCGTAATTTAGTTCGAAAAGTAGAGCTGATTAAGCCTCTCAACTTGGCTTCAACGTTGGAACACTAAATTTTGAAGAAACTAATTTTAAATTAATTTATTCCAATACATATATGAAAATCGGTAATTAGTAGTGCAATGTTATCATTCGATTTTTTTTAGGAATTAAAAGTAGGTTTCGAAGTCTCAGGTTGGTTTCAAAGGCATTTTGAGAAAGTTTCTGCCAAAATGCGTGTTCCTGAGTAATTGGACCGCTGATGGCAGATCAAATGAGAGGAGCTGTTTTTTACGCGCTAATGCAAGAAGAAGTGGGAGGAGCTGTTTGTTCGCACCGAGAATGAAGAGCCAGAAATTATCTGCGGTAAACTTACTGCTATTATCTTTATACTGTGAGTCAAACATACAAATCAAATTCAGGCCGCTCCTCTGAACTAAGGAAGTTCTTTCAGTTGAGTAGGAGTTTAGCTACAGAACTTCTAAACAAAAAGCCCCAAGAAAGTCAGAGGCGCAGGAGCCATGCCCTCTAAAGCTGAAAATTAATTATAATATATACTGTGTATTGATAATTTAAAAATAAATACAGATAAAAATCCAATAGACAAAATACAAAACAAACCTTAAAAAGAAACGCTCAAATAAAAGACAAAAACTAAGAATATTTGCATTCTGTCTTTTCCATTGACCGTGATTTTCCTAGTTTTTTCTCGTTACATTTTCTCGTTTTGTCATGCTTAGGTAATATGACCTGATAAATTATTTAAATTTATTGATTGAAACTTATTTGTCATCCAAACTAATCAGCAAGTCAGTAGGGTCAGCCAAACTAATCAGATCTCCTAAAGGTTCAGTAACATCGGTTCACACTAAGTGCGTAATTTTCTACGCTAAGTGTTTAAGTTACGCTACGCAAAACCTTGCAGAATTAAACAATTCCTTTCCCACTAGGCTAGCGTAACAATCCATAAAGTCATCATAATCATCGTTTAGAATCATCCCAATCTCAATAAGCAAACTTTTCAAAATTAAAAATGTGGAACTAAAATGGAGATTCAAAGTCTGATCAAGCATGCAAAACTTTCCAGCGAAAGATTGTCATCTTATTTTGAGAATTGCTCGTCCAGAAGTTCCAGTTTATTGCTGTTATATGGCTTTTCCATAACATAACAAAACTTCCTAACGTAAAATTCTATGTAGAACTCAATTCTACTTGACACTTCTTGTGTTATGGACAATATATGCTGCGTAACATTACATAACGTTAGGTAAGGTCTTAAGTTATACCAGTGTGAAAGATTCTGCGCCGTCGTGTGAAAGAACCACTGTTTTTCTACTAAAATAACCGTAAAAAAGGAGATTCTTTCTATACTCGCAATGTATTTGCTTATTAACAAAAGTAGGAGTTTCGCAACAAGTGACATCGTCAGGAAAATTTATCATGAAAAGCACTTACCATACTTCAGTAGCGTTTGGATATTTCTCACAGCCCTTGCGATTCGGATCGATATTTTTCAGGTTCTCTTCTGACAGGACACTCGTAGTTATGCCTATAATAGGCCTTGTCATGATAAAAAAGGTCTTGGCTTCTTCATAGGCCCCAATGAGTAGATCCGGGTACCCGTTTCTATCAAGGTCTAATCCTGCACTCAAGGCTGCACCAAATGTAGCCGGTGGTTCACCTGGTATATCTTCGGCTCGGATAATCTAAAACGATCAGTAATTATATTCTCAATAAGTTGACAAAAAAACTCTACAATGCAAAATTCCTACAACAGATTTTGTCTGTAACGATAGCGTCGACAAAGTGGCGAATTTGTTACACACGTATCACTTTCAGTTTGAAATCCCCAAGTATCGCTACTTTGGACCAATGCACTTGCACACTATCAAGCATATGCACATGCATGGCGGGTACTAAAAAATATACCACTTGTCTCAAATTAGAACCAACAGTAGCAAGAAACGGTTTCTGATTGGATGAAATTGATCGGACGGCATCACTTTCAATAAATCAAATGTATTTTCTAGTAACATAATGTTATTGATGAGGAAAGTGGTATTGTACGCCTTTAGTTAAAGCGCCACTGACATCCAGTCGAAACTGCTCCCTTGAGTAAAATCCGAATTCTACGCTACTGTTGGTTCAAATTTCATGCAAATGAGACTGGCAGATCAATCTCGCAACCCTGAACGAGGTCTCATGTAAAGGCTTATATGATTGTGATTTTTAAATTCTAGACATTAAGAAATTTTCCCAACATCGAAATAGTGTAGCCTATCGCAACCTTGTAAGCACATGCTATTTTGTTGATGCTGCTGAAGACCAGTGTGAAATTTTAAATTGTGAAAAACTTTTGCAAGAAAAGAAGAAACGAAAAAAAAGACCAGCGGTATATTGGCTAAAATTTGATATTTAATATTTAATACAGTGATAATGAAGTATGTGTGTAAAAGGTGATAATAATATTTAAAAATATGATATTTAATATTTAATATGGGGGGAGGGGCTCAAAACCTCTTGTTAAGGGTTTTCAACTATAGGGATTGAAATTGTGCACTTTTCATTTCGATTCCGTCCTATATTTGAGGCATTTCATGCTCTTTCGAAATTCCCATAAATGTGTTTGCGCAATAAATTTTTACTATTAAAAGGAAGTGATATAATAGTTACCAATCGAAAATCAGCATTAAACGACAATTTTTTTCACTAACAGGATTCGCTATTTTTATCGCTATTATTTTAACGTACGCCATTTGGATTTCGAAAAATGTTAAATTGATACAGACTACTCAGTATGAATTCAAAACATTTTGAATTCAAACAAGCCTCAATATGATGTGAAATATGTGGTCTTCAGGTCAAATTTGTTAAACAGAGGAGTCACCTCGTCCTCATCACCATGGGCCAATCAGCAATTCCCGACCCTTGGTTCGGAGTTTATAGTGGTAGAACGTAGAAGTAGTGCAGTAGTACATAGTATAGTACAGTAAAAGGTAATTGGTATGATATAGTTGGAAAATAAAAGGAGATCAAATCATTATCATTTTGTTGATTAATAAGAATAAATGTCATGAATTCGATAAAAGAAATAGAAACAAAAGTCTATTATAAAACTCAAACTAAAAGAAAATGGTGATTACAGACACTAGGAGATCAAAGGCTCACTTAACTATCTATGATCGAGGTCACCTTGAACCAAGGACGTACGCAGGGGGGCCTAGAGGCCTTAGCCACTGAAATTTCAATTTTCCTGATTTTTTGGGCAATTCTTATTCGAATTATATAACAAATCTGCTGGTATCATCGACCCCTCCCCCCTAAAAACGAATTTTCAAACAGTTCGTGGTAACGAACTGTAAGGAAGGAGCGACCTGGCTCAATATTAACTGAAAATCTAAAAACCGGAATCTTGATACTAATAGATATATAAAAAAATCGGCTTATTATGCTGATTTCAAATATACAAGTTTCATTAGCTTTAAGTTTTACCCATCACAGGCTACGAGGCTAAGTAAATTTGCCGGATTTTCAATAAAAGACGGAAACACCCATTAACAGTCTTAGAATCTCAATGAAAATCGTACCATCAGATTCAGCGAGTCAGGGGTGATCCAATCAACCCAGTGGTCCTAGAATATCGTGAGAGGGTAAATTTGAAAGGAAATTAAAAGTTCTAGTGCCCTTTTTAAGAGACCAAAAAGATTTGAGGGCAATTAGGCCCTCTCCCCGCCCTTTTCCCCCAATCGCCAAATCAAAATTTTGAGATAGTCATTTTGTTCATCATAATTGAAAAAGTCCAATAAATATTCCTTTGGATATAACATGACCCCCCCCCACAGCCCCAGGGGAAAAGTCTAAGTTATAACATTTTCCCATTGTTTACGCATAGTCTTTGTTACTAGGAAGTATGTATACATTTTCGCAAGGGGGGGGACAATTTTCTGCTAGGTGTTTTTCCACGGGGATTTTTCCATGGGGATGGAAGTTTCTGGGAAGTGAGCTCATCAGAGGAATTATACACTGGCAGAATTTGCCAGAATTCTGAAACAAAATTTTTTTCATATGCCTTGCTTTCTCTTTTCCGTCTCAATTTTACGTGTGGAGTTGTTAAGGATAATTGTCAGGGGTAAATTCTTACCGGGATTGAGCTGTCTAGAGGATATTTCCGTGGGGAGGAGCATTTCTCCGTGGAGGTGGGGCCAGATTTCCTGACATTATTTAAAAAACGATCAGAATTCAATAAAAAAAAACAAGTTTTTTCAGCTGAAAGTGAAGAGCTGATATTTTTTCAGCTGACATTAAAACTTAAACAGAACAAAAATTATTACAAATATGAAGGGGATTATCCCCTCCTCAACACCTCACTCTTTACGCTAAAGTTTGAATTTTGTCCCAATTCTTTAAGAACGACTCCTGAAACACAAGGGTCGTTTAATTAGAATAACAAAAAGTTTTTTTAAGTAAAAAACTTTAGCGTAAAGAGCGATGTGTGAGGAAGGGGCAATCCCCTTCACGCACGTAATAATTACTGTTCGTTTTAAGTTTTAATGTTGCTCCTTACTTTCAGTTGAAAAAAAATTGTTCTGTTTATAGTTTTATTCTGTTTAAATTTTTATAAAAAAAACCTTCTGTTTATTCAGACTGGATTATTCGCAGTACTGCAACCAATGGCGCCAATTCAAAAAAAATATAGTAGGAGATAAAGTGTATTTTCTTTTTCTTTTTTTTCAAAAAAAGAACCCTAGAATGTATATTCAAATCTAGTGGGGAGGGGGCCAAAAAATCAATTCCAGCACCTTCAATTGACGCCAATGGCTGCAACAGTTTGACTTCACCCAAATTTAATCCGATTTCGATCAAACAGTTCGTGGTAACGAACAGTAAGTAAGGAGCGACCCTGCTCAATGGTAACCGAAACTCTAAAAAACGGATTTTAGTACCAATAGATACATCAAAAGAATCAGATTTTAATTCTGATTTCAAATATGTAAGTTTCATCAAGTTTACCCATCAAAAGTTACGCGCCTGAGGAAATTTGGCTGATTTTCGAAAAAAGGAGGAAAGACCCTCTAAATGTTATAGAACCTTAATCATAATCACAAAATCATATTCAGGAATCAGAAAACCCTACTGTAGAGGTTTCAAGCTCTTATCTACAAAAATGTGGAATTTTGCATTTTTTGCCAGAAGAAAGATCACGGGTGAGTGTTTATTTGTTTGTTTGTTTTGTTTCGTTTTTTTTTCCCCAGGGGTAATCGTATTGACCAAGTGGTCCTAGAATATCGTAGGAGGGCTCATTGGAACGAAAATTAAAAGTTCCAGTGTCCTTTTTAAGTGACCAAAAGAAATGGAGGGCAACTAGGCCCCCTCCCACGCTCATTTTTTCTCAAAGTCACCCAATTAAAATTTTGAGATAGCAATTTTGTTCAGCATAGTCGAAAATCTAATAAATATGCCTTTTAGGCTGACTTAATCCCCACAGTTCCCAGGGAAAGGGCTGCAAGTTATGAACTTTGCCCATTGCTTACATATTGTATTGGTTATTGGGAAGTATACAGACATTTTCAGGAAGGATTTTTTTCTGGTGGAGGAAGGGGGGGGGGCTGGAGGAGGGGGTTACTCGGGAGAATCTTTCCGTGGAGGATGTTTCTTTGGGGTAAGGGACATTTCTATTAAGGGGGCGCCGGATTTCCAAGCATTATTTAAAAAACAATCAGAAATTAAATATAAAAAAAACTAGTTTTTTCAACTGAAAGTGAGGAGCAGCACTAAAACTTAAAATGAACAGAATTATTACATATATGAAGGGGTTTCCCCCTAGTCAATACCTCGCTCTTTACGCTACAGTTTTTTTAGTGCTTTCAAAAGAGCTATCTATTCTAATTAAACGGCCTTTGTGATTCAGGGGTTTTTTAATTAAAATTTTGTTTAACTTTTAACGTAAAGAGCGTGGTATTGACTAAGGGGCGAACCCCCTCATATACGTAATAAAAAAACAATAAAAAAAAACAAGCGATACGGCTCAATAGTTAGCGAAACTTTTAAAAATGGAATTTTGATGTCAATAAATGTATCAAAAGAATGGGCTTATAATATTGATTCTAAATATATAAATTTTATTAAGTTTAGTATTACTCATCAAAGGCTACGAGCCTAAGAAAATTTACCTGATTTTTTAAAGAGAGGGGAAACATCCCTTAAAAGTGAAAGATTTTTAATGAAAATCACACCGTCAGATTCAGCGCATCAGAAAACCCTATAACATAGGTTTCAAGCTCATATCTGCAAAAATCTGCAACTGTGTATTTTTTGCCAGAAGAAAAATATACGAATATAGAAGTACGTTACGTAAGTTAATTTATAAATTACGTCAGAACCAAATTTAGAGACAGCCATTTAGCAAAAGAAAAGTAAAATTTTTATGCAAATTTTGTTTACTTATTCAATGACGGTGAGCCAAACTAAAAGCTGCATTAACTAAAAAACGATCAGAAATTAAATATAAAAACAAGTTTTTTTTAACTGAAAGTAAGGAGCGACATTAAAACTTAAAACGAACAGTAATTATCCCGTATATGAAAGGGGCTGTCCTCTCGTCAACGCCTCGCTCTTTACACTAAAGTTTGACTCTGTCTCACAACTTTATTTTTTAAAACAATAAAAAACTTTAGTGTAAAGAGCGAGACGTTGAGGAGGGGACAGCCCCTTTCATATACGGAATAATTTCTGTTCGTTTTAAGTTTTAATGTCGCTCCTTACTTTCAGTTTAAAAAACTTGTTTTTTTTATTTATCTACTATAGAGTCAAGTCGGACAACGAAGTTATTCATATTAATAACCTGTTTCATCAAGTGACATTTCAAGTTTAAAATTTGTGAACAGTGAAACTTCAGAGTTTAAAATTTGATAATGTCGAAGATGGTTGGAATAATTTTAGAAAAATAATTTGTGAAGTTGCTGAAGGTGTCTTAGGGAAGAAAGCCAGAATTGCAGCTAAGAATACTAGTGAAAAAGCTTTTTGTTTGATGGAAAGGAGAAAGGACTTGTACAAGAATTACCTTAGTGATGGATCAAACGAAAACAAAACGAATGTCAAGAAAGTAGAGAAATCATT
Source organism: Artemia sp. Qi Xiang Cuo (assembly GCF_049724085.1). Classification (NCBI taxonomy): domain Eukaryota; kingdom Metazoa; phylum Arthropoda; class Branchiopoda; order Anostraca; family Artemiidae; genus Artemia; species Artemia sp. Qi Xiang Cuo. Next base: position 439,550 of record NC_142796.1, on the reverse strand, counting down.
ATAATATGAACTAAGGGGGTGAGAAGTAGAGTCTATGAATAAAATCGTTGAGGATCTAGTCGATACAGCTAGACAGTAAAATAGTAAAATATTGTAACGGCATGTTAACAAATTGAGAGGGAGTAGTCAATGCGGACTTGGCCCAGTTAAAGATAGGAATGGGGCCGCAATTAGCGATAAGGAAAAAACTAAAGAGAGATGGGCCGAACATATTTGAGAATTTGCTTAACCGAGATAGAGTTGAATGAAAAGATACAGAGGAAAATGAAAAAGTTCGTGACACATTGGATGTGAAGGAAGATTTGTTTTGTGAGGAGGAATTAGCGACAGTACTAAAAGGACTAAAAAATAATAAGGCTCCTGGTGCTGATAGGGTGGTTTATGAGTTTCTTAAATATGGTGGCTCTGAGGTTAGAAATAAGTTACTGAAGATTATGAACATGATTTTTGAAAAAGGGGAAGTTCCCAGCGATTTTGGGAAAATCTTAATTAAACCATTGTATAAGAAAGGTGACAAGAATGAGTGTGGTAATTATCGAGGTACTAGTCTGGTCTCAGTGGGTAGTAAATTACTTAGTAATATGATAGTTTTTAGACTGAGAAATGCCGTAGAAAAAGTTTTAAGAGAAGAGCAGTGCGGTTTTAGAAAAGGTAGAGGTAAAAGGAAAAGGTGTCGACCAAATTTTCACTCTTAGGTTAATAATTGAGAAGTGCCTGAGTTTTCAAACACTTTTGGTCCTCAGTTTTATAGATTATGAGCAAGCGTTCGATTGTCTTGATAGAAGAGTTTGAGTAAAGGTTTTATCTTTGTATGGTATACCCGACAAATACATTAAAGTGATTAGTGCTATGTACGAGAATAACACTGCTGCGGTTAAAGGTAGGAAATAAGGTTAGCAGCGGGTTTCGTATTAAATGAGGATTTAAGCAGGGTTGTGTTCTATCCCCCTTTATATGGATCATTTTTACTGATTTTGTCTTAAAAAGCACAGGAAAGGCACTGGCAGACCACGGAATTAAATGGGGAGGAAAAATTCTCCTGGAATTAGATTATGCTAATGGTTTAAGTATCCTAGATGAAAGTGTGAGCAAAATGAATCAAGTTTTAGAGGTTTTGCAAGTTCAGGGTGCAAGAATAGGTTTAAAAATTAATGTTAAGAAGACTAAGTCACTAAGGCTAGGAATAAGTGAAGATGAAAAGCTGAAGTTGGGTAATGAAAAGATTGATCAGGTGGACAGCTTCACTTACCTTGGTAGTATTATTAGTAAAGATGGTTGGAGCAGTGAAGATGTGAAAAGTAGAATAACCAAGGCTCAAGGTGTTTTTTCACAGTTAAAAAAAGTTTGGAAGAATAGGAAGATAAGTCTGCAAACCAAGAATAGAATGTTAGAAGCTACAGTGATGATAGTGGTCAAATATGGCTCTGAAGCATGGGCGCTCCGAAAAGCGGATGAAGATTTGCTAGATGTTTTCCAGAGAAATTGCTTAAGGATTGTTCTGGGTACCCGGCTGACTGACCGTATTTCAAACAATAGGCTAAACGAAAAGTGTGGTTCAATACCGCTCTCTAGGGCTATAATGAAAGAAAGGTTGAGGTGGCTAGGACACGTTGTGCGGATGAAGGATGAGAGATTGCCGAAGATCGTTCTTTTCGGCCAACCGTCTAGGGCTAAATGGAAAGCAGGTCGTCCCCGTCTGGGGTGGGAGGACGTCATAAAGAAAGATTTAAAAGAAATGGGAACTTCATGAGCGGGCGTAAAGAGGGTGGCTTTGAATAGATTGGGATGGAGGAGGAGCGTGAGTAGCTGTGTTGGCCTCAGGCAGCTAGGTGCTGCGGTGAGTTATTAGTAGTAGTAGCAGTAGTTTCTCCTCAATAGCAAGAACTTCAAAGCTGATTAATTCTATGGAGCCACAAAAAAGAATTTTTGGACGATAGAAAGTCAAGGATCACTTAGAAAAGAAGTAAAATTGATTGTGCTTTAAATCAAATTTATTGAAACAAGTACTTTGCCTACACCCAATTATAAAACATTTGTTTGGGTACTAACTAAATTAATATAAATTCTTTACTACTATATTAGTTTAATGCATAAATACTCAATAGACTGTACTGTATTTCCATTTGTTTATCAAAGTTGAGTGTCACTTAAAACCTGTTCGTCATGGGCCAAAAAACCATACATATTCAGTGTCCCGATTGAAAGCTTTACAATAAAATACAATTTGTTGTGTTTGTATCAAATTTTAAGGTTGCTTTGGGTCCAACTAAAGTTAGTCAAAATCAACTTTTACTTGAAGACAATATCCACACACAGGTGTTTGAGGAAATGATGACATTGTATTTACTATCCTCTTTTTTTCCTTTTTTTCAAAGTTCATATTTTTCTATGACATTTTCCTTCCTTTCCGAAAAAGTTCTTAAAGATCACACATTACACAGATTTAATGACCAAAAATTAATTCTAACTATGTCATTCAAATCTTTGTACTAAATGGTTTTATCCTTCGTTTAATTCTTACCAATGTTTGGTAGTTGATAGATCCTTCTGTGTCAAAAAATCCATACAATTATATTTCAACGCCACAGAAAAAATTACTGTAGCCTACTGTGAATACGCTGTCTGTTGTGAATTCAATAAATATAATTTTCCCATGTTGGAAATGTAAATAAAGTGTTGTTGTAAAAAAATAATTTAAAATATATAGCCTATTAAGTATGCTATAAACAAAACTTTGCAGATCATTTATGCTTGTAATATTTTTGTACTTTTTTTCAATCAAAACTTAGGTAATACTGTACAATTTTATCATTTTGAGAAAAAACAAATAGCCTTAAATAGCCCATATTGAACCCAATCATGGGGAATGGCAGTACAATGCAAGGTAGCATTACAGATCAGCAGCTTTGTAGGAGAAAATGGCTTAAGAAACTTAAAAAAATACCATTACATTCCTTATTTCATGCTCTTTTCCTGTATCACACTTGTGTTTCTGACAGTGCACCTTATCTTCCCTTAATGGTCCTGGATATATCCCTAAGATAGTCTATATAAAACTTCTATATTGCCAAAGAAATTGACTTAAAATCTATATTTTTTCTCAATGATCCTAAATCTTTTTCATTTGAGAGGATGTTGTGAAACTAGATCAAACTATCTATTTAAATGTACCAAAGTAGGTTATATCCTAATCTAAATTTATTCTTGCTTCAACCTCATAAAGTTTAAATCCTGAGTTAAGTTACAAAACTAATCTCCTAAATATCATTTTAAATATTAGCTGCACCACAAGAGGTTTTATTTTAACCTGAAGTCCAAATAGAATTGAAAAAAACTAGCAATATTTATCAAAGCATGGCCTATCCTAGCCTAGGCCTACAAATCAAGACTGTCTATACTTACTTCTTTCTTTCCTGCTGATGAGAAATTGGCTCAGACTTTCCAAAGAATTTAGTTTAAATTGTTTGTCCTTTGAAACAGGGTCCTTTGAGCTATATAACATTTTCTAGCTTCTACAAACTCAAATATTTGTTCATCTAAGTTCCATTTTGCTTAAACGTAAACGTAAGAAATTGAAATATTTTCTTCCGTCAGAGCTCTAGTATTGCATTTTGACTTACAGATACGTTAACGTAAGGTCTTACGGAGGGTTATGAGCCTTATGGAAGGCTTACGGAGTTCAGTGTGAAGGGGAGAACGGAAAGCCAAAATTCAATGTGAAGGAACCTTACAACGTGGTGTTGCGAGTAGGTTCAGAGTGGTACGGATGGAACAAGTGTTGTTTGAAAACTGGACACCAGATAACAGAAAGTGGGTAACCCTTGAAAGCTACTACTTGCACAAATTTTAAATTGTATCTTCAATTGACTATTGCTGAAACATCAAATGCTAATGATATTTTATGCGTATGAAGAGAACTTTAATTAACTACATGTAAAATTTTATTGCTGAAAATAACAGAGTTTGTGCATGAATTATGACAGGCAGAAAGGTAGCGGTCCATAGAAAAATTGCAGAATATAGATTAGATTTCTTCCATAGTGAAGGTCTAGTAATATCATACAAGTCCTTATAAGGTTCAATGTGGCAGCCATTATTGGCCATCCTGTGGTCGCAAGTACAAGGAAGAACTTTGGATCAAATTTATTGGTTTGTTTATTATAGTCTAGGTCTAATCGAAGGGGTGCTTTAAAAATTAGTTTTTTTTCCACGATTCAATTGTTAGATAACTATTCTCAGGAACGCATTAATTGCGCGGGGAATTTAAAATACACTAGCTTGGGAAAAATAATCAGCCTAGCCTACTACGCTAGCTTATCTCTGAAGCTAATTTGTATAGCACCAAAAAAGGGTTTTCTAACTGTAAGAAAAGTGGGATGTTCTTGAGAGCGCTACGTCTTTTTCAAGGCATCGTCCAAGTATAGCCTTCTGTCGCCCGGGCCGTCGATCTCCGGGAGGAGTCAAACACCAAACATCATGGGGCAGGCGATTGCTGCCCGTTCTAACCATGTGTCTCCAATATCGCCACCAACTGCCACCAACAGTATACCCCAGTTAAACCTAATTTTTTTCAAATTTCTAGGCACTTCTTATTCAAATGATTAGTTGTTTTTTTTTTTTTTACAATTGTTTCGTCCCTAAAATAAAATGATCTTGCGTTTGTGCCTGAAGCCCTGACGTATAATGAATTCTTTCTGCTATGCTTCATTTTAACTTTAAAATTTACACTTCGAATTCACCAACAACAATTAAATTTGATAGAGACATTCCCTAAACAAAACATTCCATTCAGGGACGTACGCAGGGGGGGCCTCCGGACCTAGCCCCACCCCCCAAAATTTCACGATTTTTTTCATTTTCCCATAATTTTCTGATTTTTCTCACAGAATAAAGGGTTTGAAGGATTTGCCCCCCCCCCCGAAACAAATTGCCCCCCCGAAACAAATTCCTGCGTACGTGCCTGATTCCATTCCCTGAAAAAGACAAGACATTCCCTAAACAAAAGGCTAGCAGCTTTTTGTTAGCTCATGGAAGCAAAAATGTCAATAAATTCAATAAAAAAATTAGACACAATAAATAAAAGTAAATACATCAGTAAAATAAATGAAGGTTATAATGAATTAAATAAAAAGTGAAACGAAAAACCTTGAAACAGAACGGTATTTTCTGGGGGTGGGGGGGGGGTATTTTTCGTGGGGCAGTATCCGCAGGAGGTATTATCCGGCGGGGAGGGGTGACGCCGGTCACTTTAATATATGGACATAAATTTTACAAGATTTTTAATACTTCCTACTAATTTCTACCAATCATTAACAAAAAGGATAGAGCCAACTGGTAAAGCGGAATGAGGGAAAGAATGTAGGCTATAAATCTGTTCGACTAAATGTCAAGTAACGCCTTTTGATAACCATAGCAAAAATCACAAGAAGGGTTTCTTCATCCTCAGTGGCACCATTAACAAAAATACAGGGGACGGTGAGGATTTTTACTCGAACTCTTTAAAATGAAGCAGCAAAAAAAAGTTCTCTTCAATATCTATGTGAAGGGCATATTTGGCTTACTTTCGATTTTTTTTTCAGGGCTTTTATTTTTTCAAGATATATGGTTAAAATACCCCAATTAGCGCCCCTGTTCATCCAAGGACGAATCTAGGGGGAGGGAGACATGAGGGAAAGCCACCCTGGATCACCTGCTCGCAAAGTACTTTTGATCTGATCAAAAAAACCTTACCTAATTAAAATTAGTTAAAAACTATCTTAGAAACAGGAGGAGGCAGCAGCGCTTGACAAACTTGAGTATAATCAAACAGTTCGTGGTAACGAACTGTAAGCAAGGAGCGACCCGGCTCAATAGTAACCGAAACTGTAAAAAACGGAATTTTGATACCAATAGATATATCAAAAGAATCGACTTATTATGCTGATTTCAAATATATAAGTTTCATCCTAGTCCTACCTATCAAAAGTTAAGCGCCTGAGAAAAATTGGCTGATTTTCGAAAAAAGGGGGAAAGACCCCCTAAAAGATATAGAACCTCAATGAAAATCACACCATCATATTCAGCGTATCAGAGAACCCTACTGCAAAGGTTTCAAGCTCCTATCTTCAAAAATGTGGAATTTTGTATTTTTTGCCAGAAGAAAGATCACGGATGCGTGTTTATTTGTTAGTTTTTTTTTTGTTTTTAATTTTTTTCCCAGGGGTGATCGTATCAACCCTGTGATCCTAGAGTATCGGGAGAGGGCTCATTCGAATCGAAATTAAAAGTTCTAGTGCCCTTTTTAAGTGACCAAAAAAAATGGAGGGCAACTAGGCCCCTCCCACGGTCATTTTTTTCCCAGTCACCCGATCAAAATTTTGAGATAGCCATTTTGTTCAGCATGGTCAAAAATATGATAACTATGTCTTTTAGGATGGCTTAATCCCCCGAAGTCCCCGGGGGTAGGGTTGAAAATTATGAAATTTACCCAATGTTAACATATAGCATTGGTTATTGGGAAGTATACAGACGTTTAAAGGGGGATTTTTCTGGTAGTGGGGGGCGTGGGGAGTGGGTCGGGGGTTATGTGGGAGGATCTTTCCGTGAAGGAAGTTTTCATGGGGGGAGGGATATTGCCATGAAGGGAGCGCCGGATTTCCTAGCATTATTTAAAAAAAGATCAGAAATTATATATAAAAAAAACAAGTTTTTCAACTTAAAGTAAGGAGCAACATCAAAACTTAAAATGACAGAAAACATTACGTATAAGATTGGGTTCACCCCCTAGTCAATACCTCACTCTTTAAGCCAAAGATTATTTAGTACTTTCATAAGGGCTATTTATTCTAATTAACGGCATTTGTGATTAAGCGGTCATTTTTAAAGAACTGGAACAAAATTCGAACTTTAGCTTAAAGAGCAAGGTATTGACTAGGGGGCGAACCCTCTAATATACGTATTAAAAATATATCAATATAGAAGTTCGTTACGCAAGTTAATTCGTAAGTTAGGTATATTTACTACTAATAAACACGTTCGTAAATCAAATTAAACAGGTTTCGAGAAAGCCATTTAACCAAATAAAAGTAAAATTAATATTCAAATTTTGTTTTAATTATTCATATACGGTGAGCCAAAATCAAAACCTGCATTAATTAAAAACCGTACAAAAATTGAATAAAAAAACAAGTTTTTTTAACTGAAAGTAAGGAACGACGTTAAAACTTAAAACGAACAGAAATTATTCCGTATATGAAAGGGGCTGTCCCCTCCTCAACGCCTCACTCTTTACGCTAAAGTTTGACTTTCTCACAACTCTATTTTTTTTAAACAATGAATATTAATGATTTGTAGAATAATAAAATAAATATATTCTTTAGCGGAGTATAACGACGTTTATTTAATATATATATATATATATATATATATATATATATATATATATATATATATATATATATATATATATATATATATATATATATATATATATATATATATATATATATATATATATATATATATATATATATATATATATATATATATATATATATATAACGGGTTTGTTGACCAGGGGACACAAAATGCTATTCTTGCCCTGTCACCAAAAGGCCTAGATCTGCCCTTGTCTTTGCCTCTTGCTTCACAGATAATATTAATAAACAATAGTAACTAATATAACAATTAAACATAAAAGTAACTAAATATGAGTTATTGCTAAAAGGAAATATAGTAAAGACGAGCACTAATTAATTATAATTATTGATAATGCTTTAATTTAATTTTAGAACTGGATTTTAAAAAATATCAATTGGATCAACAAGGAATTTCAGCGAATCAGTTTTTTTGTTTGTCAGAGAATTTGACCTGTCAAATGATGAAATGGTTCATTGCATGAATAATTAAAAAAGGGCAAAAACTCGCTCTTTATCTTTTACTACTACTACTAACAACTCACCGCAGCACCAAACCGCCGGAGGTCAACACAGCTACGCACGCTCCTTCTCAATCCCCGTCTATTCATACCCTCCCTCTTTACACCCTCCCGGGAAGTTCCCATTTCCCTTAAATCCTTCTTTAGGACATCCTCACACCCAAACCGCGGACGACTGCTTTCTGTTTAGCCCTAAACGGTTGGCTGAAAAGGGCAATCTTTGGCAATCTGTCCGACGGTTGGAAATCGATTTAATAATTTCGCTTTGTTCCTTATCATTCAGAAAGGGATGTCATCTATATTTCACAGAAGTTCTTTACACATAAAATATTAAGGGGCAGCTTTCAGACCATTCACAGGGAAGAAGCTCAAGGCGTAGCCCCATTTGCCTCCCGAAACGAAACAGCGTGAAAATACACAAGGTTTGGCTATTTAATTGCTAGACATATAAGATGGGGTTTTGTTTTTAAGGTGAAGCGTCATTTCCTCCGAGATAGCTACCAGATATCCCGTAAGATCAAATCCTGGGAACAACCCTGGGTTGCATGCTACCCGTCGCGTCTAAATGAACTTGACACCACTTTGTAAATTTTTGCCGGTGGTACTGCCAGACAGTGGCTTCCAGGAGGGCAGTAACACCAGGGGCGTACAAAAAAAAAATCATTTTCGGCTGTTGAAAATGTCGGAGGGGTAACAAATTAAATATGAAAAATATAAGAAAATTTGATATAAAACGTAATGGTCTGGTGATTCTAGCCTATCCTTTATATTTCGGAACTGAATTTCTTTTTTTTTTGTCTCTAATGTCCCAAGTATTTGGTGTTAAAAGCACAGCAAAGAATTATCTACTTCGACTTCTGGTTTATATCCTTTCACAACAGATGTAAATCAGTTTTATGACAAACACATGCTGAAATAGAAGCATATACCTAAAGTTTTAAATTATCACTTTGTAGAAAGAGAAGTGCGGTACTAATCAGACAATGATAACCTAATGTCGTTGTATCCGAAATTATGGGCTGTATCTAACTTTTTCGGGGATATACATGTGAGGGTAATTACAATTCTCATCTCAGGGACGTACATAGAAGATGGGCCTCAATGAACGCCCATCCCCTGAACTCCTAATTTTTTCCAAATTTCTGGACACTTTATTAGAATAGTCAAATAAAATTAGTTATTGTTTTTATTGGGACACCTCCAGAAAAAAAAACCTGCGCAGGCGCTCAGCTACTATGGGGATTTTTTGTTTGTTTGAGGGTTTGAATTAATCTGTGAAGTTTACACAGCACAACTGAATGAACTGGCTTCAGGGGGAAGGGCACAATTACTATCGGACATGAGTACAGCCACTACGTATTATGACCAAAATTGGTTTTACTTTGGCATCGGAAAATGACATAACCGTATTCCACAATATGTATCAAACTTGTTTCAAAGGTTAATGTATGTCTATCGAAAGTATCGATGCTAAATACGAGTATCAGTCAATCGATACTATGCCACTGAGAATCGATATTTTAGGGGTTGTTGCTAGCATTGGGCAACACTGTATATAGAAAGGAGTAATAAGAGTATTACTAAATTCGAGGTGTGCCCACTTTCCCCTACCTGGTGTACATCTCAGAACGCCATGTATGCCGAACAGTTCCGTCACACTTCCACCACGATTGGCACGCGCAACTTGAATGCCGAACAGTTCCGACATGCTTGGCACAGTGTCCACCACACTTGACACAATTCCGCCACAATTGGCACGCGGAACCTGTTGTACGTTATTTATGAAAGTTGGCACCCCCTTGATTAAATCTAAAACTGACAAGAGCTCAAAACTGTGTAGTTACGCGAATATTAGAGACTGTAGTGAAGAAGGGAATGTTAATATTTGTCCTTTCATTTTCTTTGGCATGTTGTATGAGTTTGATTTATTGTAATACACCAAACTTTTATATAAAAGAAAGCGATGACCGTCTCCAGGAAGGAGGAGTTACAAGGTTTGAACTACACTCCCTTGAAACATTTTGTCAACTCGTAAACTGGTCTTGGAAAATCCAGGTACAAAAATTGACACCCCTGAAAAAAAATTATTTTGGTACCCCTCGAACAAAATCCTGGATATAGCCCTGAAAAAAGTGCTGCTACAGAAACGATTACTCTATAGCAAGCTAAAAAGAAGAAGTGGTACTACAGCATCCCTCAGTACTATAGCCTCCATTAAATGGGACAATTTTCATCTCTATCAAATAAAAATTGTTGTTAAACCTTCACAATTACAAAAACAAGGCTACCCATCTTTAAAGTCAATTTGGCACCAAAGAAAAACGCTGACAGCTCAAGTTATTAATTTTAACTAGTATTTTTACAAGCAGGTGGTAGCATACGACGGACACGACCAAGTTAACAGTCTACCCCTTTAACTTAAAGAATTCCTTACGATCTTAATTTGTCAAATTAACGTGCTCCATTATTTATAGCAGCTTCCTTATCCTTTATATTCTATGCTTTTTTCTCTTGATGAAAAACGACTATTATCAGCTATAATTTCTCACATAAATACGTCTTGACAGATTAGCTGCCCACAGAAACAGAAGGATTCAGTGCAAAATGTGACTAAACAAATTTTCCTTGGCTTTAGTGGCTGAAAACTTTACACAGAAGAACCAATCAGGTGAACCATAAATACGTCTTCACAGATTAGCTGCACACCGAAACAGAAGGATTCAGTGCAAAGTGTGACTAAACAAATTTTCCTTGGCTTTAGTGGCTGAAAACTTCACACAGAAGAACCAATCAGGTGAACCATTTGCCTTTTCTTTCGATTTACTGGCTTAAAAGTTTCCACAGGAAGAAGCAGGTCTTAAAAAAGACGGGATTATTGGCTACCCTTTCTGGACAGCTGTTTTAGCTATCCAGAAAGGGCAGCCAAGTGGCAGAAAGTATATCTTTTTTAATTTAGGGAAATGGTTTGTTGTTTTCCTGTTTTTTTCGATGAAACTTCCAAAAAGTGTCCTTTTAGCTTTAGTCACCAAACAAATTCGAGGAAGATGAAAATGCTCAGAACATAGACTAAAAATACATTTATCAAAAATTAACACAAGAGAAACCTTAAGACTCTTTCTGAAGCAAAAAAATGAAGTCAAAAATAAACCAACGAAGTTGAATCAAATCTTTTTATTTCTTTGGTAGTTGGGCGGGAATATCCCAGACACATAAGAGACAAGACCAATTAAACACGGGAACGGGAAAACTGAAAAATATGTTTCAGGCCAGCGCTTGCTTACTATCGAAAGACATGGACTTCAGGTCGCTTGTGCCATGTGTGGCGTTAAATATGCCATGAGCAGAAAGACGCGGCATGGTGTGACAAATTGTGCAACACGAGGCTGAAAAAGTGGCACTCAAAGATATAGACTAGGAGACAGAACGGGTACCCCTCAGTTTCAGGTATTTTCAACAATTATTAAAAAGCAGTTGATTGTAATAAAGATTAGGCAATCTAGATACGGCCAAAAATAGTTCATTTTAAAAGCTCCAACTATCTTTGCAAGGAACACAACAGGGTACAATGTTTTTCAAAAAAAAACTTCTCGATAGGGAATTCACTTAGAAGGTGGAACAATTTTCTTCGTAGAAAAAAAAGAGAAATAAGATTGGAACATATAAAATGAACTGTTGTCAGGCACGTATTGCTATTATTGGTTCGGATTTTCAAATCCAAAAAAACAATAAATCATTGAATTATAAAAGGATTTTAGTATTATAAAAAATTATTTCAATTTAAATTATATTAGATTACTTTGATTATAAAATCAATTAAATTGAACATACTAAATATCTTCAATAAAATTATAATCAAAATTAATTAAATTACGCTAATTAAATTAATTTAATTAATTATATTATTTATTTAAATAATTATATTACGTTAAATTATATTATACTATATTATATTACACATATTGAAGAAGATCATAGAATTATAAAATTGTTCAGGCATCTGAACTTTCGCCTATTCAGCTGTCCAAAACCCACTAGATATGAACTAAGTATGCTTGTTCCTTCGGTACCAGTAGGTAAATTGGGTTAAAGGTTTATAAAGCTAAAACTTTTAAAGCTAAAACATAGCTATTTATATTTATTGAAAATTTATATTTAATGAAAATAAATCCAAAATGTGTCTCCTTTTAACCGAGGGGTTGCCCACTCTCCGCCAAATGTCGTACATCTCGGAGCGCCAACTGTCCCACCGTGGGTGGCACACTATCAAAAAGCTATGCCTGTTCATTCGATACACAGGACACTTCGTGGCACACATGCCACACTTTTGCCACATATGGCAAGCGCGCCACATGGTCTACACGATTCTTGAAAGGGGACAACTTCTTGCTCTTAAATGTCCTATTCAGAAAGCAAAAATCAAATCATGTAAGTGCTGAATGCTTAAAAATAACAAAGAATTCACATCTTTTTACTAATATCTGTTGTCTTCGCTATGCAAAATTGTCTAGAATTAAGTTTGGATACGCTATGGGTGAACCATCGACCATAAAATTAATAACCAAGTCACTTATCTGGGAGAGCGATCATGCTCTCAATTTGTCAAAAGAGCATGCGCCGGCATTCATAAGCAATGGTCGTATATCATAAAGGCGGAACGTTCTAACTCAGAAATTAGTACCTCTTTCAACCCAATGGGGTTAATAGGGGTTAACAAGATAAAACAATTGGTCCGACTACACCCACTCTTTTGTGAGTCAAATTTGACAAAGAAAACAAAGAATTTTAAATATTCAAATAAGTTTTCAGAACCGTGAGAACCATAGCATCGATTTTAAAAGTGAATAATCACTAAACGAAACAGCTGTTTACCATTGTGACAGCGCACTTCCCACGGCTAAACAAGTGTAAGGCCAGGTCAACATTTGAATTGTATAATATTTCTTAAACAAAAAAACAACCCTAGGTATATCCGCATGAATATATTTCAGGGGCCAGCAGCAAGCTTAAAAAAAGAAAAAAAAAAGAGGCGAGTAATATGGAATATTATAAGAAAATCGTAAAAAATTGTTGGGACTTCATAGACGGGGAAAGGTACAATTCCAGCCCCTTCCCCCTATAGAGACCCTTATCTAAAGAGGACATCCTCTCCCAAGATCTCGGAAATAGAATTTGCATAAACTTTCCGTATTGTCACTCTACTGAAGACCCCCCCCCTCCATTTTTTAATGCGGGATTTTGCATGCCATAATGGAATATGGTAAATCTGTGTAAAAATACCGATACACTTGTACAATAGCCCCCCTCCCAAATTTGGAAATCCCATTAGCTAATATACGTTTAGCACAGGTCACCAGTTTCTGCCCCACTCCCCCCCCCCCCCGAAACGTATATTCATATGTTACGACCAAGACTGTATCCAGGGAGAGTTATCGGGCTTGAAATCCCCCCCCCCCCTAAATGCTTGTCCGACTCGTAAAACGTAACAAAATTACATGTAAACCAATTGTTGATGTATCTTTTAGTTTTCTTTTACACCCCCCCCCCATACGAAAATCCTGGGTACGGCCTTTGTCACGACTCACGAATGCTACAATAGGATCAATAACCATAATAATATTGTAGGACAACCTACCTGACTAGGCTCAGTAATAAGTCCGTCTTTTGATCCAAGATAAATGTAAACAACCCCTCTGTCTTCAAACGGAGCACCAATGGCCACATCATCAAAACCATCCATATTCATATCTTTCATATTTGATATGGAAATGCCAAACCTAGAAACACAAATTCAATGCTTAGTAAAAATAATGTTTTGGCTTAAGTACATCTGCACATTGGTCGCTACCATTTTTCAATGAAATTTTTTTCAACAGATTAATTTTACATGGTTTTCGTGGTTAAAAAACAAAAATCGACGGAAATATTCAATATGAATAAATTCACAACCAAAGAAAGAGTAAAGATAATTGAAGTTTATTTTGAAAATGGACGCTCAATTATTGGGAGACATATATCTTAATATACACCATTCCAATATTAGAACCCTCTTGCTTTTGGAAATACCTTTTGACATTATTTTAGTTGAAAATATCCTTTTCTTGTATTTTCAGAGAAAAATTGAAAAAAAACAATAAAATTGCCTCCCTATGTTGGAAAATACGTTTAAGACCGCCCCTCTGTATTTTTCATGAATTGAAGCCACTGGGGCATCTACCTCCCACTGACTCCCTAACTGGATCCTCTATACCCATTGGCCAGGAAATTGGATGTTTTTTGTTTTACTTCAGATATATTTTACCTATTTTTGCATGTTTTCGAAGTCACACACATCCCATCCCCCCCCCCTAAAAACCAATTCGCACGGGTATGGTATAAGACAAGTCCCGTCTATATACGCTCTAAACATAATAAGTATCCTATTAGCGTTACAGACATTAAATATTATTGAATTAAACCAACACTCTAATCAGCGTTAATGCATGCGTGGCAAAACAGAAAAAAAAGAGAAAAGTAATTTTTGGTGTAAAATAATCACAAGCAATTTGTTTGAAAATTTACGCGTTTCAAATTATGACACCATCATCATCATTGCTCAGTAAGAGAAAATAAATAACAGATTGCTAAATTTATTATAAGATTTCACGCAACTAAGGGTTTAGAAACTCGTCAATGTTACTCTATGTCCGCAAAGATTTTGACAGAGGAGCAATTTTTGCTTGCCACAACAATTTTTTGTTTCAACGTAAGAGCCCTATTTTCGCTTGCTACAATAATTATTGTTTCAACGTAACACCCTTGGTTGTTCTTGGGACATTGCATAAATGCCTTTTTGACAATCTGGATACACTTAGCCCTTTGGTTTACTATTACAACCCCCTCAACTTTCCCTGAAAAACAAAACTTGATACCCTATTTTGTTCCTGCGAGATTGTATCTATGCCCTTTTGACAACCTGAATGCATTTCAACCCCTTTGACCCAGTTCAATAGTAGTAGTAGCGGTAGTAGTGACAGTAGTAACAGCAATGGAACTGAAAGTCAATATGCCCATCTATTTGCTTCACAGCTCTTAGTAAGAATTGTTCAAATTCTAGACGTTGTATTTTCAAATATATCCAGCAATGAAACAACACCTTTTCCTTAAACTTTCAGTCCTTAGGCCTACTGTCAAAAAGCACGCCTAATTTGGATTTGTTTTGACAAGCGTCAAATTAAAGATTAATATGCCTACTTCCCACTCATAATTTCTGGATTATGAGTGTCAAAACACTCATTTTGAAACTAAATAAATTGCCATTTGATCCTTAAGAATGGAAATTGTTTAAAAGGGTATGGATAAGTCCTTCGAAGTAGGGAATTTACCGACTGAAAATTTAGGTGTCAAAGAACATCAAAATAAAATAGTTTTAGCCGCTTGGACTCATTTGAGGTCTATTCACGCCTGATGACAATAGTTTTTTGAGACTTTAGTTTTGGTTGTTTCAAAATTATAATTTTCAAATGTTTTTATAGGTTATATCCGATTTTTCTAAGCGCTGCCCCGTTGAAGAATCAGCAAAACGAATAAGAAAAATTCGACAGAATTTTGGTTCTTAAAAATCAGAACATTACCAAACGAGAACATTACCCAAACAAAAATCCGGGATATGGCCTTGTAACCAATTCAAACAATCAGATTCCATTTTTACTGTTCATGGTACTTTGAATTTCAAGTATTAAGTTAAGTTAATTCGAGGTACTTCATTAGGTAATTTCTTGGGTATTTTAAGTTATCAAAATATTAAATTCAATTGCAGGATGTATTGTTAAAGATTATACCTACACACGTTCTGGGAGGGGGTATTCACTATGTCAAAATAAGCGCAACTCACCCTCGTAATAATAGCTCCTATAAACGTTTTTTTGGAGCGAAGCTCCAGAGAGAATCTATAGAGCCGACTGAAGAAAAGTTCTTAGTGTATCAAACAGTTTGTGGTAACGAACTGTAAGTAAGAAGCGATGCGACTGAATAGTAACCGAAATTCTAAGAAACAGAGTCTTGATTACAATAGATACATCCAAAGAAATAAATTTTGATGCTTATACAAAATATATAAAACTTCAAATTTAATGGTACCAAAATTTGCCCAATTTTGAAAAAGGGAGGAAACACCCTCAAAACATCAAGTAATCTTAATGAAAATCACACCATCAGATTCAGAATCAGAGAGCTCTACTGTAGAGGTTTCAAACTCCTATGTAAAAAAATGTGAAACTTTTCATGTTTTGCCAGAAGGAAGATCACGGAAGAGTGTTTATTTGTTTTTTTGTTTTTTTTTCAGGGGTGACCGTATCGAACTAGAAGTCATAGAAGATCGTGAGAGGGCTCATTTGATCGAAAATCAAAAGTTCTAGTGCCCTTTTTAAGTGACCCAAAATATTGGAGGGCAGCAAGCACCTCTTCCACGCTCACTTTTTCCCCAAAGTCACCCGATCAAACTTTTGAGATAGCCATGTTTTCAGCATAGTCATATAATAATTATTTCTTTGAGGAGGATTTAACCCACCACAATCTCCGAGGGAAGGGCTGCAGGTTATGAACGTTGCCCATTGTTTACGTATAGTATTAGTTATTGGGAAGTATATAGACGTTTTCAGGGGGATTTTTCTGGTGAAGGGGGAGGGGGTTATGTGGGAAGATCTTCCATGGAGGAATTTTTCATGAGGCAAGGCATTTTCCATAGAGGGGGAACCGGATTTTTCAGCATTATTTAAAGTAAAGCGATCACAAATCAAATAAAAGCAAAGTTTTTTCAACCGAACGTAAGGAACAACATTAAAACTTAAAACGAACAGAAATTACTACGCATATGATGGCGATTGTCCCCTCCTTAATACCTCACTCTTTACGCTAAAGGTTTTTAGTACTTTTAAAAGACCTTTTAATACTAATTAAACCACCTTTGCGATTCAGGAGTCATTTTTAAAAAATTCGAACAAAATTCGAACTTTAGCGTAAAGGGCAAGGTAATATGGAGGGGGAGCCCCCTCATATACGTAATATTTTCTGTTCGTTTAAAGTTATAATGTGGCTCCTTACTTTCAGTAGAAAAAATTCTTTTTCTTTTATTTAATTGCTTTACAGGATTTACTGTCCTTGATTTAATGTGGACCATTACGTAAGTTTCAAATACCAGCATATAGCCTGCAGTAAAATTAAAATATACCAACCCCAAATGGCAGGTTAACGAATGTTAGACCAAACATGTGTGGCTAGAGACCTGAAAAGGTTAAATCAAGGGCGAAGTTTATAAGCAGGCATTTATTCGGGAAGGGGAAAATAAAAAAAGCAATATCTTTTATAATTTGTATAACAAATTTCCAGAAATCTCGGAAAATTTATGGTTTCTGTCGGACCCCGAGACCCTTCTTTAAGTAAGTCTTTACCAAGAGAGTATATCCGAGTAATCATAGACTCGGTTCTAGGCGTTTACTCCCCCCTCCCCGGAAAAAAACCGGCGGAAAATACCCCCCCCCCCCGTGGAAAATAAGGCTTTCCAAATTTGAGAATATTATTAGTTTTATTTTTTGGTTTCAGTAGGGGGAAGGAATTTTGATACTTGTGTATTATGCGCCATTCACTCAAGTTTACGCTGTGTAAAATTCGAGAACACACCGGTTTTTTCGTTACTTTAGAAATAAATTAGGGCTGTAGATTTGCACATTAGGGGGGAGAGTAGAGTAAAGCGGTTCTGTATGCAAAATGTGTTTGGTACAATTATTCTACATATTAGATAGATTGATAAATAAGTGCATTTTAAAGCCAAATATACGGCCATGAACATAGTAAAATAACATGGTAAAAAAACACATTGTGACCAAATCGTTCTTTACTTCAGCGGTAGTGCGCTGCCGATGATCGCTGATCAAAGTTTATGTTATTTGTGCGCTTCATTTATGTTATTTTACTGTGTTCATGGCCGTATATTTGGCTTTAAAATACACTTATTTATCTATCTATCTAATAGGCAGAATCATTGTATCGAAAACAATATTCATGAAGATCCGTTATACTTTACCCCCCCCCCTAATGTGCGAATCTATAGCCCAAATTTATTTTTTAAAGTAACGAAGAAACTAAAAAAAAAAATCGGTGTGTTACTGAATTTTACACAGCGTAAACTTGAGTGAGTGGCACGTAATAAACAAGTACCAAAATTCCTTCCCCAAACGAAAAAAAAACTCAAATAAAAACCTCAAATTTGGAAAGGGGGGATTTACCAAGGGGGGGGGGGTAATCGCCGGCTGGGTAAAAGCCGGCCACCCATGGACTATTTTATTTGCTGATTAGCTTTCCGTTGTGAAAACAGGGCTTTAATCAAAACGATTTTTGTTTTCTTTGATTGGATTTAATTAGCTGTGCGAGTCAGCTTTTTGAGTCTTATGCAAGCTTTGATGGTAAAAATTAGGTTGGGTTGGGCTAGGTTAAATTAGATTATAAATCTCAGAAATAGGTTATATATATATATATATATATATATATATATATATATATATATATATATATATATATATATATATATATATATATATATATATATATATATATATATATATATATATATATATATATATATCAGGAGCGGATCCAGGATTTTTTTCGGGGGGGGGGGGTTTACTAATTTTTTACTTTTTCGGGGGGATTTACTAATTTTTGACTCAGTTTTCGACTAATTTTACTGATTTTTACCTAGGTTTTACTAATTTTCGACTTATTTTCGCCTCGGTCAAAAATTTCAGGGGGGGGGTCAAACCGGGTACCCCCCCCCCCCCTGGATACGGCCTTGATATATATATATGTACATATATATATATATATATATATATATATATATATATATATATATATATATATATATATATATATATATATATATATATATATATATATATATATATATATATATATATATATATATATATATATATATATATATGTATATATATATATATATATATATATATATATATATATATATTAAGTTACAAAGTTAAAAGGGACAGTTTTGCAGCAACAGACTTACCTCGATTCTGGCTTCCCAGTTAACTTTTTATACGGTGTATATTCAGTAAATCCCTCCGGTGTATTTTGAAATATATAAACAGCACCACCAGTGTCTTTTCCGTGGTAAAAAGGAGCACCAACGAGTAAATCATGAATCCTGAAAAAAATAAAAAAGGGGTTGATCCTCAAGAAGGGTTTGTTTCAATCAGAATTTTCTTGGGAGATGGGGGGGGGGGAGTAAAAAACAAAAGCACATATTCCAGCCATAAGGTTTCCATAGTTAATATATGAGTAAATTCTTCCTTACTTTCTCAACTAACATATTTATCCAGGTACCCAGGGAAATAATTAATCCAGGTACCTTAGGAACGGCATGGAGAAAAAAAAAAGTTTTATAGTCAGCTTGTGACTGATGGGAGGCAGCGATTGTTTTTAAAGGCTTAAAAAAGGAATCAAATAGCTGTAAAAAATGTCAATTAAAGATTATTGATAGAAGCTTTCTGATTGACAATCATACGGGCAAATTACGACCAAACTGTGAAAAATCGTTTAAAAACTAAACAGCATGCCAAAATAGTGTATTTATTACTCGGTCTTGAGACATAATGAAAGCAAACGTTAATAAACTGCAGAAAATTAATTAAAATATAAGAATAATCATAAAACAATGTTTGTATACACCATCCATTCTATAAAGTTTGGGTCCAAAGGCCGGCAGCAATTGTTTTCACCATGTCTTTCCATATATTTTTTTCTTATTTTTCTCATCTAGCATCACTTTTTAGCTTATAAAAACGCTTCACTAAATTTAAAGTAAAGACACTCATTGACTTGTTAAACCTTCTCTTGAAAGAATCTATAGGTGACTTTGATACAACAACATCCTTATGCAGTCACTTCAAGACGAAATTGAAGTGTTAGATATAGCCTCTCTTGCCTAGGCGTTCCTTCTTATGATGGACTAAACATTTAATATAGATGTTTTTACTTTTATAACTTTATTAAATCAAATAATTTTTAGATTTTGATTACTAAATATCAGTATATGTATATTAAACTGACATTGCGCATTCATTTGTATTTTTTTCAGTAAAGTACAAATTATGTTCTGGCCTTGGGAAGGCATAATAGGTTTTGAGCCCAACTTATGTTAATTTCTGCTCGTTTTGAGTTTGACTCGGCTATTTATTGTAATTTCTGTTCGTTTTGAGTTTCATTTACTTATTGATGCTGATTTGTGGTATTTTCACGCTTGGTAGATTATTTGATTTTATTTTTGCTCATTTTTTGTTTAATGGAGTTCTTTACTTTTCTTTGAAAAACTTATTTTGTGGAAACAGTTTTTTTTTAATTAATTTCTGTTCGTTTTAAATTGACATAGTCTTTTCAGAGAAAAAGAAAATAATACTTTAAATCTTTTCGTTTTTTTTAAAGATTTATAGTTTGGCCTGCTATTTGTATGCTGGAGAAAAATTTTCAACAATTTTTAACCACATACGCCCTCTTAAAAATCTGGACACAAATAGAAGTGTTTAATTTAGTTTCATACCTCGTCTAGTTGACCTGAAATGGAAAACTTGATACCATTCACAAACAAATCTGTATACTTTCTTTGATAGCCTGGATACACTTACGCTATTTTGATTTGGTTAAATATTAAGAGCAGAAGCAGCCTCAAAAGTTTGAACATAAAACCCTCAGTCGTTCTTGGGATACCGCTGAGATGCCTTATTGGGAATTAGCATTAGCACAGTGTATATCGATTTAATCTTATGGCAACATTTAGTTTTTAAAATTAGAGTCAAATGGGAGGGTGGGCGTTGGAGAAAGGGCATCAGAAAGGAGAAAGCACTATTAAAAAGGGCATCAGCCCTTTCTATTTTCAATCGAAAGAACCCTTTTCGAAGTTCCTACGACAACTTCTTCGATACAAAGCGCCCTGGTCTAAACAACAACAACAAAATAATACATTATACCCACATCGAACTTTACTATAAAAATGTCAAGCCGTCCAATCAAGTTCGACTATTAAAAAGGGCACTAGGACTTTCGATTTCCAATCAAATGAGCACTTTTTGAGTTTCTACGACAACACTTCCTATAAACACCTTATATGCCCCCAGGGCATAAATTACAACTCTTACCCTAAGGGCTGTGAGGGTAGTTGTCATCCTCTAAGACCTAGTTTCCAGAACTAAATACATAATTTCCAGAACTTTCAACTACGTTGAAAAAAACAGCTATCTCTAAAATTTGATTGAATGTGTTTGGAGAATTGAGGGCGTTGGAGAGGGGGGGGGGGTAATTACTCTCCACTCACTTTCGACTCTTAAAAAGGGCAATCTCAATTTCCAATCAAATGAGCCCCTTTTGAAATTTCTAAAACAACTTTCTATATAAACCTTATGTGCCACCAGGGCATAACTTACAACCCTTGAAGGGAAAGCTCTGAAGGGGTTATCATCCTAAAAGACCTAATTTCCAGAACTTTCGAATACGTTGAACAAAATGGATATCTCAAAATTTTGATTGGATGTGCTTGGGGAAATGGTGGGCGTGAGAGGGGGGGGGTAGTTACCCTTCAGTCACTTTCGACTATTAAAAGGGCAATAGCCCTTTCAATTTTCAATTGAATGAGCCCTTTTGGATGTTTTTAAAACATCAATTTCAATAAAAACCTTATATGCTCCCAGGGCATAACTTAAAACCCTTGCCCTGAGAGTTGTAGGGGGATGAGTTGTCATCCTTAAATACTTAATTTCCAAAACTTTCAACTGCGTTGAATAAAATGGTTATCTAAAAATTTTGATTGGATATGTTTTGGGAAAAGTTGGGCGTGAGAGGGGGGTCAGTTGCCCTCAAATCACTTTCGACTATTAAAAAGGGCACTAGCCCTTTGAATTTCCAATCGAATTAACCCTTTTTCAAGTTTCTACGATAAACATTTCAATAAAAACCTTATATGGCCCCAGGGCATAACTTATAACCCTTGCTCTGAAGACTGTGCGGGGAGTGTCCTGCTCAAAGGTATGAATTCCTGAACTTTAAACTGCGTGGAACAAAATGACTATCTAAAAATTTTGATTGGATATGTTTGGGGAAATGGTGGGCGTGTTACTTGCCTTCCAATCACTTTTGACTATTAAAAAGGGCACTAGCCATTTTAATTTCCAATCGAATGATCCCTTTTGAAGTTTCTACGACGACACGTTTAGTAAAAACCTTATATGCCCCCAGGGCATAACTTGCAACCCTTGCCCTGAGGGCTGTGGGGGAGTGTCCTCCTCAAAAACATAATTTCTATCTGGAAATCCACAACACTGAAAAAAATGGCTATCTAAAAATTTTGATTGGATGTGTTTGAGGAAAAGGTAGTTGATAGAGGGGGGCTAGTTGCCCTCAAATCACTTTCAACTATTAAAAAGGGCACTAGACCTTTGAATTTCCAATCGAACGAGCCCTTTTTCAAGTTTCTATGACGAAGATTTTAATAAAAACTCATATGCCCCCAGGGCATAACTTATAACCCTTGCTTTGAAGACTGTGAGGGGACTGTCCTGCTCAAAGGTATAATTTCCTGAACTTTAACTGCGTAGAACAAAATGGCTATTTCAAAATTTTGATTGGATGTGTTTGGGGAAATGGTGGTCGCAGAAGGGGTGTTATTTGCCTTCCAATTACTTTCGACTGTTAAACAGGCCATAAGCCATTTCAATTTCTAATCGAATGAGCCCTTTTTGAAGTTTCTACGACAACGCTTTCTATAAAAACTGTATATGCCCCCAGGGCATAACTTACAATCCTTGTCCTGAGGGCTGTGAGGGGTTGTCATCCTCAAAGACCTAATTTCCAGAACTTTAAACTACGTTGAACAAAATGGCTATCTCAAAATTTTGATTGGATGTGTTTGGAGAAAAGGTGGGCGTGAGAGGGAGTTAGTTACTGTCCAATCACTTCCAACTATTAAAAAGGGCACCAGCCCTTTGAATTTCCAATCAAATGAGCGTTTTTTGAAGTTTCTATGACAACGCCTTCTATAAAAACCTTATATGCCCAGAGGGCATAGCTTACAACCCTTGCCCTGGAGGTTGTGGGGGAGTGTCCGCCTCAAAAACATATTTTTTATCTGGAAATCAATTACGCTGAACAATATGGCTATCTCAAAATTTTGATTGGATGTTTTTGGGGGAATGATGGGCGCGCGGGGGGGGGGCTAGTTGCCCTCCGATCACTTTCGACTATTAAAAAGGGCACTAGCCCTTTGAATTTTCAATCGAATCAGCCTTTTTTGAAGTTTCTACGACAACGCCTTCTATAAAAACCTTATATGCCAGCCAGGCATAACTTAAAACCCTGGCCCCAACGGTTGTGGGGGAGTGTCCTCCTCAAAAAGATATTTTCTATGTGGAAATCAACTACGCTGAACAAAATGGCTATCTTAAAAATTTGATTGGATGTGTTTGGGGGAATGATGGGCGTGGGCAGGGGTGGTTGGGGGAATAGTTGCCCTCCAATCACTTTCGACTATTAAAAAGGGCACTATCCCTTTGAATTTCCAATCGAATGAGCCTTTTTTGAAGTTTCTACGACAACTCCTTCTATAAAAACCTTACGTGCCCTCAGGGCATAACATACAACCCTTGCCCTGAGAGTTGTGGGGGAGTGTCCTTCTCAAAAACATATTTTCTTTCTGGAAATCAACTACACTGAACAAAATGACTATCGCAAAATTTTGATTGGATGTGTTTGGGGGAATGATGGGCGTGGGGGGGGGGGGCTATTTGCCTTCCAATCACTTTCGACTATTAAAAAGGGCACTAGCCACACCAATTTCCAATCGAATGAGCCCTTTTCGAACGTTCTACGACAACTCCTTTGATACGAAGTGCCCGGGTAGGAAGAAAAAACAAAAAAAAACAAAAAACAACACATTGTGCATATCGTTCTTCACTTATGCAGCACGCAGCGCGCTAGCGCTACTTTCGACTACTAAACAGGGCACAAGCAATTTCAATTTCTAATCGAATGAGCCCTTTTTGAAGTTTCTACGACAACATTTTCTATAAAAACTATATGCCCCAGGGCATTACTTACAATCCTTGTCCTAAGGGCTGTGAGGGGTTGTCATCCTCAAAGACCTAATTTCCAGAACTTTAAACTACATTGAACAAAATGACTATCTCAAAATTTTGATTGGATGTGTTTGGGGAAATGGTGGGTGTGAGAGGGGGTTTAACTACCCTCCAATCACTTTCAACCATTAAAAAGGGCACTAGCCCTTTTAATTTCCAATCAAATGAGCCTTTTTTGAAGTTTCTATGACAACGCCTTCTATAAAAACCTTATATGCCACCAGGCTATAGCTTACAACCCTTGCCCCGAGGGTTGTGGGGGAGTGTCCTCCTCAAAAACATATTTTCTATCTGAAAATCAACTACGCTGAAAAATGGCTATCTCAAAATTTTGATCGGGTGTGTTTGAGGGAATGATGGGCGTGGGGGGGGGGGGCTAGTTGCCCTCCAATCACTTTCGACTATTAAAAAGGGCACTAGCCCTTTGAATTTCCAATCGAATGAGCCTTTCTTTAAGTTTCTACGACAACACCTTCTATAAAAACCTTATATGCCCCCAGGGCATAACTTAAAACCCTTGCCCCGAGGGCTGTAAGGGAGTCTCCTCCTCAAAACATATTTTCTATCTGGAAATCAACTACGCTGAACAAAATGGATATCTCAAAATTTTAATTGGATGTGTTTGGGGGAATGATGGGCGCGAGGGGGGGCTAGTTGCCCTCCGATCACTTTCGACTATTAAAACGGGCACTAGCCCTTTGAATTTCTAATCGAATGAGCCTTTTTTGAAGTTTCTACGACAACGCCAGTAGGGAGGCCCCGGGAGGCACTACGAGTACACCGTACTGCCATCTATAATTGAGTCTAAAGCCGGCGAGTACAGAATTTATTCAAGGATTATTGATCCACAAAGGGGTCAATGAAACCTAGGGGAACTGTATTTCTGAGAAATAGATTTGCATAATCGGCGGGGAATTATTGATCCACAAAATAGGAATTAAAAAAAAATATAATTTCATTGATCGTTAGGTTTGAGAGATATCATGTCTTTAGTGACTGAGATAAGTTGATATTCTATTTTTAAGTTTGGTTTCTCTGATCTTTAGGCTTAGTGATAAATTCGGGAATTCTATCGAAGCTATAGTAGTGTAAGTAGGAACATCTTAGATATTTTTTCAGAATTTCAAGACAGATTGAATATATTTAACGCGGGAAATGGTTTCCAAGGAATTTCAAATATGACAGCGCAGGGATGTCGAAACAAAGGGACACGCAGAAATTACTTTTAGGGGATTATTTAGGCGAAACAGTTTGAGACATTTTAGAAGATGATTTGAGCGAAACAGTTTGAGACATTTTAGAAGATGATTTGGGGTGAAACTCTGTGGTCGTTATAATACACAAGTTACATTTGAAAAATGTTGTGAGGTCCCCTACCCCAACCTCAAAGGGGCCCATCCCCCGGGCCCCCAAAGGGCCCCCCAGGCCCCCGGGACCCCCAACCCATTTTTTAATACTTTTTTTCGCGCACGTGAGACACAGAAGGGCCCCCTCTCCCCCAACTTTTTGGCTCCCCACCGAATATATTTTTCAGAACAAGTTCCTTTCTTAATATCCCACCTAAACCTATTTTACAAGTTGAAGTACTCATCCTTTTCACACACAACTTTACTT
Source organism: Artemia sp. Qi Xiang Cuo (assembly GCF_049724085.1). Taxonomy (NCBI): domain Eukaryota; kingdom Metazoa; phylum Arthropoda; class Branchiopoda; order Anostraca; family Artemiidae; genus Artemia; species Artemia sp. Qi Xiang Cuo. Next base: position 413,846 of record NC_142796.1, on the reverse strand, counting down.
CACAACTTTTACAACACCAAGCAATACTTTTCAAAAGGCTTTATTATATCTTTTCAGAAAAAGTTCTTTTTTGTATGGATGTTTTGTGTTTATGGATGTAAGGATTTTATTGTTTACCATACAAGCGGGCTATCATTCTATGTTTTATTTGATGTTTTTTGTATGGATGTTTATGTTTATGGATGTAAGGATTTTTATTGTTACCATACAAGCGGGATATCATTCCATGTTTTATTTAACGATGTTTTTTTCTGTACAGATGTTTTATACCAATCGTACTCCATGCTTGCTCATAGACACGACTCGGCTTTCTTACTGGTACTCTATGGTGGTTATCGACACTACCTAGTTTATTGCATTTATTATCGGAGCACTATCGCACTATAGCACTATAGCACTATCGGAAACGTATGCATGCGTTGTCATGACAATAAGGAATTAAATTTCTTTGGAGTACCAAAAAAAATTCAATTATACAACTGGTGGATATGCGAAAGTATCATTTCCAGAGAAGTTAGTACTCAAAGAGAATGCCAACATAAAAATAATAGTTGATGAAGAGGGGTATCTTCATGCTAGTGCCTCTGGTCACATGCTACCTATTGATAGAACCTATCGTCATCTTTTAGGTATTAGCATTCAACGAAAAGCAAAGGGGAAAAGAACGGCCTACTCTTCTACTAATTTCATAAACCATATCTTGTCTACGTGCCGGAACTGTTACCTTTGTAAAAATAATGATGTAATAGACAGTGAAATTGCCGGAAAAATAAAAAAGGCATTGGTAGAAAATATTACTAAAGAATTTAAAGACGAATCGATGAAAAACAAAGTGCCAGCAAACGTTACTACCATTGTTCAAACAGTATATGAACCAAATAATACCAATGAAGAAACGCATATTGAACCTGTCGGTGACAAACCAGTAAATAATGTGTATGACTCAAAGTGAAATAATGATTATTTTATTGATTACGAGCTAAGAGAAGACAATAGCTACAATGTCAAGAGACAACATGGTGAACTATTTTATGGAACAGATTTAAAATGTCCAAAGTTGCTCATTAATAATGAGTATGAATAATATTATATTTTTTGTATTAATATTATACATGATATTATTTCATTAACAATATATAATGCACTACATTGTTAAGTATTCATTATTTTTAGAGTATGCTAGCATATCAAACGTTTAGAATGTCTATTAAAACATCGGAGATGTAAGAAAAGGAATTTGCATACATCTATTGTCAGACACATGGAATAACATCGAAAAAATCTAAGTATCAGAGTGAATAATTTTTTTATCAACATCTTTGTCAGATACATCGGATAAAATTGACTAAATCTGAGAATCAGATTGAATAAATTCTCTATCAACATCCTTTCTCGGATACGTTGGATAACATTGTCAAAATCTATGTATTAGAGTGGATAAATTCATTATCAACTTCTTTTTGTCTAATACATCAGATAACATTCAAAAAATCTAAGTATCAGAGTGAATAAATTTTTTATCATCGTCTTTTTTTCAAAAAATCTTTTAATATGTTTAATCAATAAATATCATAGCTTAACCCGTCTTTATTCTATAGAATAGGTCCATTCATTCATTAAATTATGAAGAAATTGTAAGTAAGTAACAATCTATTTCTTGAATTCACCTATTGGATACACAATATTGAAATTTCAATCAAGAAATCATGAAAAAATTGTAAGTAAGTGACAAACTCTTTACTGATTTCACCTCTTGGATACACAATAGGGATATTTCATTTAAGAAATTATGAAGAAATTGTAAGTAAGTAACAAATTCTTTATTGAATTTGCTCCCTGGATACACAACAAATATTTCATTCAATAAATTATGAAAAAATTACAAGTAAGTGACAAACTCTTTACTGATTTCACCTCTTGGATACACAATATGGATGTTTCATTCAAGAAATTATGAAAAAATTGTAAGTAAGTAAAAATCTCTTTCTTGAAGTCACCTCTTGGATACACGATGCAGAAATTTCATTTAAGAAATTATGAAAATATTTGTAAGTAAGTAAAAATCTCTTTATTGATTTCACCTCTTGGATACACAATACAGTTATTTCATCTAAGAAATTATGAAAAATTCTAAGTAAGTAAAAATCTCTTTCTTGAAGTCACCTCATGGATACACAATACGGAAATTTCATTCAAAAAATTATGAAAAATCGCAAGTAAGTAAAAAATTTATGATTTAAGTCACCTCTTGGATATAAAATACAGATATTTCATTCAAGAATTTATGAAAAAATTGAAAGTAAGTAACAAACTCTTTATTGATTTTAACTCTTGGTACACAATACAGTTATTTCATTCAAGGAATTATGAAAATATTTGTAAGTAAGTAAAAATCTCTTTTTTTTTTCACCTCTTGGATACACAATACAAACATTTCATTCAAGAAATTAATGACAAAATTCTAAGTATGTAACAAAATCTTTCTTGAATTCGCCGTTTGGATGCACGATACAGAAATTTAATTCAGGAATTTATGAAAAAAAAACTGTAAACAAACTCTTTTTTGAATTTGCTTCCTGGACAGATAATATAGCAATTTCACTCAAGAAATTATGAAAAAATTGTAAGAAAGTAAGTAACAATCTATTAATTGAATTCTCCTCCTGGATACACAATACAGACATTTCATTCAAGAAATTATAAAAAAAAATTGTAAGTAAGTAACAAACTCTTTATTGATTTCATCTCTTGGATACACAATACAGATATTTCATTCAAGAAATTATGAAAAAATCGCAAATATGTAAAAATCTCTTTCTTGAAGTCACCTCTTGGATACACGATGCAGAAATTTCATTCAAGAAATTATGAAAAAATTCTAAGTAAGTAAAAATCTCTTTCTTGAAGTCACTTCTTGGATAAACAATACAGATATTTCATTTAAGAAACTATGAAAATATTTGTAAGTAACTAACAAACTTTTTCTTGATTTCACCTCTTGGATAAACAATACGGAAATTTCTTTCAAGAAATTATGAAAATATTACAAGTAACAAACTCTTTCTTGAAGTCACCTCTTGGATACACAATACAAACATTTCATTCAAGAAATTATGACAAAATTCTAAGTGTTTAACAAATTCTTTATTGAATTTGCTCCCCGGATACACAATACAGAAATTTAATTCAGGAATTTATGAAAAAATACTGTAACAAACTCTTTATTGTTTTCACTTCCTGGACAGACAATATAGCAATTTCACTCAAGAAATTATGAAAAAATTGTAAGTAAGTAAGTAACAAACTTTTTTCTTGAATTCTCTTCCTGAATACACAAAACAGACATTTTATTCAAGAAATTACAAAATATATTGTAAGTAAGTAACAAACTCTTTATTGATTTCATCTCTTGCATGCACAATACAGATATTTATTTCAAGAAATTATGAAAAAATCGCAAATAAGAAAAAATCTCTATTGAATTTGCCCCCCGGATGCACAATACAGACTTTTCATTCAAGAAATTATGGACAAATCGCAAATAAGTAACAAACTCTTTATTGATTTCACCTCTTGGATACACAATACGGAACTTTCATTCAAGAAACTATGAAAAAATTCTAAGTAAGTAACACTCATTATTGTTTTCACTTCTTGGATACACAATACGGAAATTTCATTCAAGAAATTATGAAAACATTTGTAAGTAACAAACTCATAATTGATTTCACATCTTGAATAAACAATACAGTTATTTCATTCAAGAAATGGTGAAAAAATTGTAAGTAACACACTCTTTCTCGAAGTCACATCTTGGATACACAATCCAGAAATTTCATTTAAGAAATTATGAAAAAATTGTAAGTAAGTAACAAATTTTTTCTTGAATTTGCCCCTGGATACACAATACAAACATTCCATTCAAAAAATTATGACACAATTCTAAGTATTTAATAAAATCTTTCTTGAATTCGTCATTTGGATGCACAATACAGAAACTTAATTCAGGAATTTATGAAAAAAAAACTGTAAACAAACTCTTTCATGAATTCGCTTCCTGGACAGACAATGTAGCAATTTCACTCAAGAAATTATGAAAAAACCGTAAGTAAGTAAACTCTTTCTTGAATTCTCCTCCTGGATACACAATACAGACATTTCATTCAAGAAATTATAAAAAAAATGTAAGTAAGTAACAAACTCTTTATTGATTTCATCTCTTGGATGCACAATACAGATATTTGGTTCAAGAAATTATGAAAAAATCACAAATATTTTACAAACTCTTTATTGTTTTCACCTCTTGGATAAACAATGCCGAAATTTCATTCAAGAAATTATGAAAATATTCAAGTAAGTAACAAACTCTTTATTGAAGTCCCCTCTTGGATACAGAATACGGGAGTTTCATTCAATAAATTATGAAAATATTTGTAAGTAAGTAACAAACTATTTATTGATTTTACCTCTTAGATATACATTACAGATATTTCATTCAAGAAATTATGAAAAATCGCAAGTAAGTAATAAACTCTTTATTGTTTTCACCTCTTGGATACACAATACGGAACTTTCATTCAAGAAATCTAATTCAAGAAATTATGAAAAAATTGTAAGTAGGTAACAAACTCTTTCTTGAATTTACCTCTTGGATGCACTATACAGAAATTTCAATCATGAAATAATGAAAAAATTGTAAGTAAGAAAAAAACTCATTCTTGAATTCACCTCTTGGATGCAAAATACAGAAATTTCATTCACGAAATTATGAAAAAAAATTGTAAGCTAGTAAACTCTTTCTTGAATTCACCCCAGGGGGCCTAGTGAAAGAGACATGGAAAAAGCTATGTTAATTTTTTTTACTAAAGCAAGTGCTACCATCTATTTCAATTAAGGTATAAATGGCAGCAAAACTGATTTTTCCTTCACCCGGGCAACTGCAGCCAACCTACAATGCCACCCTTATTTTCAAGTAACTGCATTCATGTTAGGTTCATTTAGGTTCACTTACCGTGGCGCGCCACCTGTAGCCAACCTAGAATAACACCCTTTTTTTTCAAGTAACTGCATTTATGTTAGGTTCATTTAGGTTCACTTAGCGTGGCGCGAAACGCTAAGTGACCCCACAATAATGCAGTTACTTGAAAAAAAGGGTGGTATTGTAGGTTGGCTGCAAGTGTCCAGGTGAAGGAAAAATCAGTTGTGCTGCTATCTATACCTTAATTGAAATGAGGGTAGCACTTGCTTTATAAAAAAAAATGAACCTAGCTTTTTGCATGTCTCTCACTAGGCCCCCTGGGGCAGATTCAAGAAAGAGTTTGTTACTTACTTACTCACAATTTTTTCATAGTTTCTTCGAATGAAATTTCCGTATTGTGTTAAATGAAATATCCAAGAAGTGAAAACAATAATGAGTTTGTTACTTACTTAGAATTTTTTCATAATTTCTTGAATGAAATTTCCGTATTGTATATCCAAGAGGTGACTTCAAGAAAGAGATTTTTACTTACTTAAAATTTTTTCATAATTTCCTGAATGAAATTTCTGCATCGTATATCCAAGAGGTGACTTCAAGAAAGAGATTTTTACATATTTGCGATTTTTTCATAATTTCTTGAACAAAATATCTGTATTGTGTATCCAAGAGATGAAATCAATAAAGAGTTTGTTACTTACTTACAATTTTTTTTATAATTTCTTGAATGAAATGTCTACATTGTGTATCCAGGAGGAGAATTAAGGAAAGAGTTTGTTACTTACTAACTTACAATTTTTTCATAATTTCTTGAGTGAAATTGCTATATTGTCTGTCCAGCAAGCAAATTCAAGAAAGAGTTTCTTTACAGTTTTTTTCCATAAATTCCTGAATTAAATTTCTGTATTGTGCATCCAAGCGGCGAATTCAAGAAAAATTTTGTTAGATACTTAGAATTGTGTCATAATTTCTTGAATGAAATATTTTAATTGTGCATCCAAGAGGTGAAATCAAAAAAGAGTTTGTTACTTACTTACAAATATTTTCATAATATCTTGAATGAAATAACTGTATTGTGTATCCAAGAGGTGAAATCAATAACGAGTATGTTACTTACTTACAATTTTTTCATAAATTCTTGAATGAAATATCTGTATTTTATATCCAAGAAGTGACTTCAATTATGAGTTTGTTACTTACTTGCGCTTTTTCATAATTTCTTGAATGAAATTTCCGTAATGTGTATCCATGAGGTGACTTCAAGAAAGAAATTTTTACTTACTTATAATTTTTTCATAGTTTCTTGAATGAAATAACTGTATTGTGTATCCAAGAGGTGAAATCAATAGAGATTTTTACTTACTTACAAATATTTTCATAATTTCTTAAATGAAATTTTTGCATCGTGTATCCAAGAGGTGACTTCAAGAAAGAGATTTTTACTTACTTACAATTTTTTCATAATTTCTTGAATGAAACATCCATATTGTGTATCCAAGAGGTGTAATCAGTAAAGAGTTTGTCACTTACTTGCAATTTTTCATAATTTCTTAAATGAAATGTCTGTATTGTGTATTCAAGAGGTGAATTCAAGAAAGAGATTGTTATTTACTTACAGTTTCTTCCTTATTTCTTAAATGAAATATCCGTGTTGTGTATCCAAGAGGTGAAATCAGTAAAGAGTTTGTCACTTACTTGCAATTTTTCCATAAGTTCTTGAATGAAATATCTGTATTGTGTATCCAGGGAGCAAATTCAATAAAGAATTTGTTACTTACTTACAATTTCTTCATAATTTCTTAAATGATATCCCTATTGTGTATCCAAGAGGTGAAATCATGAATTCAAGAAAGATTTTGTCACTTACTTACAATTTTTTAATAATTTAATAAATGAATAGAACTATTCTATAGAATAAAGACGGGTTAAGCAGAAATATATTTATTGCTTAAAAATATTAAAAGATTTTTTGAAAAAAAAGACGATGATAAAGAATTTATTCACTCTGATACTTAGATTTTTGAATGTTATCTGATGTGTTAGACAAAAGGAAGTTGATAATGAATTTATCCACAAATACATAGATTTTGACAATGTTATCCAACGTATCCGAGAAAGGATGTTGATAGAGAATTTATTCAATCTGATTCTCAGATTTAGTCAATTTTATTCCATGTGTCTGACAATAGATGTATGCAAATTCCTTTTCTTACATCTCCGATGTTTAAAAAGACATTCTAAACGTTTTATGTGCTAGAATACTCTATAAATAGTGAACAAATAACAATGTAATGTATCATATATTGTTAGTGAAAGATTTTCATGTAGGATATCAATACAAAAAATATATTATGATTCACTGTTAATAGCAATGAGCAACTTTGAACATTTTAAATCTGTTCCATAAAATAGTTCACCATGTTGTCTCTTGATATTGTAGCTATTGTCTTCTCTTAGCTCGTAATCAATATAATAATCATTATTTCACTTTGAGTCATACACATTATTTACTGGTGTGTCACCGACAGGTTCAATATGCGTTTCTTCATTGGTATTATTTGGTTCATTGACTGTTTGAACAATGGTAGTAACGTTTGCTGGCACTTTGTTTTTCATCGATTCGTCTTAAATTCTCTAGTGATATTTTCTACCCATGCCCTTTTTATTTTTCCAGCAATTTCACTGTCTATTACAGCATTAATTTTACAAAGGTAACAGTTGCGGCACGTAGAAAAGATATGGTTTATGAAATTAGTAGAAGAGTAGGCCGTTCTTTTCCTATTTGCTTTTCGTTGAATGCTAATACCTAAAAGATGACGATAGGTTCTATCAATAGGTAGCATGTGACCAGAGGCACTAGCATGAAGATACCCCTCTTCATCAACTAATTTTACTATTTTACCTTTTTTTTTGAGCAATAACTTCTCTGGAAATGATACTATTGCATATCCATAAATTTTACAATGGAGGTTTTATGGCATTTAACAGAGATTTAATTTCCTGGTGTTATGAGAACGTACGCATACATTTTCATTAGTGTTACCACCTGTACTTGTTTCATAGTTCAAAAACTTCTCCTTGTCAGCATTCAATGCTACAATAACTCTAACATGTGAACACATTTCTACTGAGGGGTCATCCACATGTTCAATATGCATTTCATCTTTGCTACTATTTGGTTCATTAATTTTTTGATCAATGCTAGTGACGTTTGCTGGCATTTTGTTTTTCATCGATTCATCTTCATATTCCTTAGTGATACTTTCTGCAAATGACCTTTTTATTTTTCTGGCAATTTCACTGTCAAATATCACATTATTTTTACACAGATAACAGTTACGGCACGTAGACAAGATACGGCTTATGATATTAGTAAAAGAGTATGCCTGTCTTCTTTCGAGCTTCCGTTGAAGGCTAATACCCGAAAGCTGACGATGAGATGTAACACTGGGTAACCTGTTACCACAAGCACTAGCAAAAAGATGCCTCTCTTCATCAACTATTATTTTTATGTTGGGATTCTCTTTGAGTGCGATCTTCTCCGGAGATCTCAAACTTGCATATCCACCATCACAAGAGTTGTATTCTTTTGGTACTCCAAAGAAATTTAATTCCTTACTATCATGACAATGCACGCATACATTTCCAATAGTGCTACCAATTTTACTTGTTTCATAGTTCAAATACTTCTTATTATCAAAATTCAATGCTACAATAACACTATCATATGCACAGACTTTCTTAAAATGTATCATTCTCACTTTTTTATAGATACGACTTATGTGTTTATCGTTCCACTGCATACAATTTACTGATTTAATACATGCAATAAACTAGGTAGTGTCGATAACCCACCGTAGAGTACCAGTGAGAAAGCCGAGTCGTGTCTATGAGCAAGCATGGAGTACGATTGGTTTAAAACATCCTTACAAAAAACATCATTAAATAAAACATGGAATGATATCCCGCTTGTATGGTAACAATAAAAATCCTTACATCAATAAACATAAAACATACATACAAAAAACATCAAATAAAACTTGGAATGATAGCCCGCTTGTATTGTGAAATATAAAAATCCTTACATCCATAAACATAAAACATCCATACAAAAAAGAACTTTCTGAAAAGATATAATATCGCCTTTTGAGAAGTATTGCTTGGTGTTGGGGTATTCAAAAAGTCATGAAGTTGTGTGTGAAAAGGATGAGTACTTCAACTTGTAAAATAGGTTTAGGAGGGATATTAAGAAAGGAACTTGTTCTGAAAAATATATCCGGTGGGGAGCCAAAAAGTTGGGGGTGAGGGGGGCCCTTCTGTGTCTCAAGTGCGCGAAAAAAAAGTATTGAAAAAATGGGTTAGGGGGCCCGGGGGATGGGGCCCTTTGAGGTTGGGGTAGGGGACCTCACAACATTGTTCAAATGGAACTCGTGTATTATCACCACCACAGAGTTTCACCCCAAATCATCTTCTAAAATGTCTAAAACTGTTTCGCCCAAATCATCTTCTAAAATGTCTAAAACTGTTTCGCCCAAATAATCCCCGAAAAACAATTTCTACGTGTTCCTTTGTTTCGACATCCCTGCGCTGTCACATTTGAAATTCCTAGGAAACCATTTCCCGCGTTAAATATATTCAGTATGTCTTGAATTTCTGAAAAAATATCTAAGGTGTTCCTACTTACACTATTATGGCTCCGATAGAATTCCCAAATTTATCACTAAGCCTAAAGATCAGAGACGCCATATTTAAAAATAGAAAATTAATTTATCTCAAAGGTATAAATATTAATTTATACCTAACGATCAAAGAAGTCATAATGTTTCTTAATTCCTCTTTCATGGATCAATAATTCCCCGCCGATTATGCAAATCAATTTCTCAGAAATATAGTTCCCCTAGGTGTCATTGACCCGTTAGTGGATCCATAATCCTTGAATAAATTATGTACTCGTAGGCTTTAGACTCAATTATAGATGGCAGCACGGTGTACTCGTAGTTCCTCCTGAGGCCTCCCTACTAACGCCTTCTATAAAAACTTATATCCCCCCGGGAATAACTTAAAACCCTTGCCCCGAGGGTTAAGGGGGAGTTTCCTCTTCAAAAAGATATTTTCTATCTGGAAATCAACTACTCTGAAAAATATGGCTATTTCAAATTTTTTATTGGATGTGTTCGGAGGAATGATGGGCGTGGGGGGGGATAGTTGCCCTCCAATCACTTTCGACTATTAAAAAGGGCATTAGCCAATCCAATTTCCAATCGAATGAGCCCTTTAAGAAATGTCTACGACAACTCCTTCGATAGGAAGTGCCCGGGTACGGAGAAAAAAACAAAAAAATAAGAAAAAAAACAACACATTGTGCCCACATCGTTCTTTACTTAGGCAGCACAAGCGCGCTGCCTATGATACACTAAGCGAGTGGCTTAATATCATGGCACAGAAAGAGAGCTACTTATAAGGATGGTAGTGAATGTTCTTCTAAAATATGTTCATTAATACCAGATCAAAGGTATCTCTTCAGTTTCAGGCTACTTGAATTGCGTTAAAGTTTAAAATAAAAACAATACTTTTTTGAAAATATTTCTATTCTCATCACAGGCAGAAAAACTTTCAGCAACAAGAAAATAATAGAAAAAATTAAAACTTGGAATTTCTTGGGATCATCCCATAAAAAGTCTGTTTTGAATGATATTTTTGCTATTAAATGACCAAAAGAAAAAAAAACGTTAAAAATGAGATATACCAGTAGAGTAGTACCTTATACTTCTATAGAGGCCCTAGGAATTACCATGTTATCCTATAGAGGCCATAGGAACCACGTTCTATAGAGGCCATAGGAACCACGTTCTATAGAGGCCATAGGAAGACGTTTCTATGGGACCTCTACACCTTTTCAAAGAGATTCAGAGCGATAGACATTTGCAAAAAAGGGGTAATTAGTGATTGGATAATTTTTTAACGTGAAATCTCTGAATAAAATATTTTTGGAGCATGTACTTGACGATGGATAAAAGGGTTAAGGTGATTAGCAATTACGAGCAAGCCACTGGTTCCTGGCAGTAGGCTACGCATATCAAATTGCTGTACTGTGGGTTAGGTAACATGATTAAACACGCTATTACAATTGGAATTCATTGATTGACATTTGCAAAAAAGGGGTAATTAGTGATTGGATAATTTTTTAACGTGAAGGGTCAATTTTGGAGGGAAAACCAAAAATACTCAGAATCGAAAATAAATAGGATCTGCCTCAAGGGTAAGGCTCAGAGGCCCTTCGTTCCCCATTTTCTGTGGGCTGGAGAGGGGGGGGTCAATTTTGGAGGGAAAAACAAAAATACTCAGAATCGAAAATAAATGGGATCTGCCTCAAGGGGAAGGCTCAGATGCCCTTCGTTCCCCCCATTTCTGAGGGCAGGGGAGGGGGGGGGCAATTTTGGAGGCAAAACCAAAAATTCTCAGAAACGAAAATAACTGGTAGGTGCCACACGGGCAAGGCCCAGAGGCCCTTCTTTCCCCCCTTTCTGAGGGCAGGGGAGGAGGGGGTCAATTTTGGAGGGAAAATCAAAAATGCTCAGAATCAAAAATAAATGGGATCTGCCTCAAGGGCAAGGCTCAGAGGCCCTTCGTTCCCCCCATTTTTGAGGGCAGGGGAGGGGGGGGTCAATTTTGGAGTGAAAATAAAAATTCTCAGAATCGAAAATAAATGGGATCTGCCTCAAGGGGAAGGCTCAGAGACCCTTCGTTCCCCCATTTCTGAGGGCAGGATAGGGGAGGGGGTCAATTTTGGAGGGAAAATCAAAAATACTCAGAATCGAAAATAAAGCGTGATTTTTTCTTTACTTGGTGGTCATTCAAAAAAGCAAGGATTTCTGTTAAATAAATAATTCTTATACATTTTAAAATAGTTTCACAGGGTTTGAGAGACTGTTGTTTTATTCTGTGTGATTTTTTCTTTACTTGGTGACCATTCAAAAAGCGAGGATTTCTGTTAAATAAATAATTCTTATTCATTTTAAAATAGCTTTACGGGGTTTGAGAGACTCTGTTGTTTTATTCTGAGTGATTTTTTTCTTTACTTGGTGGATATTCAAAAAAAGACGATTTATGTTAAATAAACAATTCTTATACATTCTAAAATAGATTTAAAGGTTTCTAGAGAGTCTTTTGTATTTTTCATTTTTATTTTTTCTTTTCTTTTTGGTAAGTCATAAAGAAAGTATTTCTGTGAAATAAATAATTATTATGCCTTTCAAAATAGATTTACTCGGTTTGAGAGACTCTTTTCATTTATTCTGTGTAATTTTTTATTTCTTGGTGGTCATTCAAAAAGCGAGGATTTCTGTTAGATAAATAATTCTTATACATTTTAAAATAGCTTTACGGGGTTTGAGAGACTCTGTCGTGTTTTTATTTTTGATTTTTTATTTAATTGGTGACCATTCAAAAAGCAAAGAATTCTGTTAAATAAAAAATTATTATACCATTTAAAATAGCTTTACGGGGTTTGAGAGACTCTGTTGTTTTATTCTGTGTGATTGTGATTTTTTCTTGACATGGTGGCCATTCAAAAAGCGAGGATTTCTGTTAAATAAATAATTCTTATACATTTTAAAATAGCTTTACAGGGTTTGAGAGACTGTTGTTTTATTATGTGTGATTTTTTCTTTACTTGGTGTCCATTAAAAAAGCGAGGAGTTCTGTTAAATAAATAATTCTTATACATTTTAAAATAGCTTTATGGGGTTTGAGAGACTATATCTTGTTATTCTTTGTTTTTTTTTCTTTACTTGGTTGTGATTCAAAAAGCGAGGATTTCTGTTATATAAATAATTCTTATACATTTTAAAATAGCTTGTCGGGGTTTGAGAGACTCTGTGATTTTATTCTGTGATTTTTTCTTTACTTGGTGGCCATTCAAAAAGCAAGGATTTCTGTTAAATAAATAATTCTTATACCTTTTAAAATAGCTTTACAGGGTTTGAGAGACTCTTTTGTTTTATTCTGTGTGATTGTGATTTTTTCTTTACATGGCGGCCATTCAAAAAGCGAGGATTTCTGTTAAATAAATAATTCTTATACATTTTAAAATAGCTTCACGGGGTTTGAGAGACTCTGTCGCTTTATTCTGTGTGATTTTTTCTTTACTTGGTGGCTATTCAAAAAGTGAGGATTTCTGTTAAATAAATAATTTTTATACCTTTTAAATTAGCTTTACGGGGTTTGAGAGACTCTGTTGTTTTATTCTGTGTGATTTTTTCTTTACTTGGTGGCCATTCAAAAAACGAGGATTTCTGTTAAATAAATAATTCTTATACCTTTTAAAATAGCTTTTTGTGTCTTTATGAACTTTCTGTGAGAGGCGGAGGAAAGTTTTTAGTTTAAATAATTCTAGGAGGAATTGAGTTTTGTGGCTGGTGTGG
>NC_142796.1:357948-395448 GCF_049724085.1 Artemia sp. Qi Xiang Cuo | reverse complement strand
AAGACACAATAGCCTTATTTATAGTTGAATGTTTACCCGAATATTTAACACATACAATTTTTCCATACCATCCATAAAACTCAATTCCTCCTAGAATTATTTAAACTATTTAGTTACTCCCGCCCTAGAAAGTTCAGAAAAACACAAAGGCCTGATTTATAGTGAAGCGTTTCTTAGTCCTATGTTTACCCGAATATTCAACATGTACCATTTTTCCACACCAGCCACAAAACTCAATTCCTCCTAGAATTATTTAAACTAAATACTTACCCTCGCCTCTCACAGAAAGTTCATAAAGACACAAAAAGCTATTTTAAAAGGTATAAGAGTTATTTATTTAACAGAAATCCTCGTTTTTTGAATGACCACCAAGTAAAGAAAAAATCATACAGAATAAAACAACAGAGTCTCTCAAACCCCGTAAAGCTATTTTAAAATGTATAAGAATTTTTTATTTAAAATAAACCCTCGATTTTTTAATGGCCACCAAGTAAAGAAAAATCACACAGAATAAAACGACAGAGTCTCTCAAACCCCGTAAAGCTATTTTAAAATGTATAAGAATTATTTATTTAACAGAAATCCTCGTTTTTTGAATGACCACCAAGTAAAGAAAAAATCACACAGAATAAAACAACAGACTCTCAAACCCCGTAAAGCTATTTTAAAATGTATAAGAATTATTTATTTAACAGAAATTCTCGCTTTTTGAATAGCCGCCATGCAAAGAAAAAATCACAATCACACAGAATAAAACAAAAGAGTCTCTCAAACCCCGTAAAGATATTTTAAAATTTATAAGAATTTTTTACTTAACAAAAATCCTTGCTTTTTGAATGGTCGCCAAGTAAAGAAAAATTCACAAAGAATAAAACGATAGAGTCTCTCAAAGCCCGTAAAGCTATTTTAAAATGTATAATAATTATTTATCTAAAATAAATCCTCGCTTTTTGAATGGCCATCAAGTAAAGAAAAAATCACACATAATAACACAACAGTCTCTCAAACCTCGTAAAGCTATTTTAAAAGATATAAGAATTATTTATTTAACAAAAATCCTCGCTTTTTGAATGGCCACCAATTCAAGAAAAAATCACAATCACACAGAATAAAACAACAGAGTCTCTCAAACCCCGTAAAGCTATTTTAAAAGGTATAAGAATTATTTATTTAACAGAAATCCTTGCTTTTTGAATGGTCACCAAGTAAATAAAAAATCACAAACAATAAAACGACAGAGTATCTCAAACCCCGTAAAGCTATTTTAAAATGTATAAGAATTATTTATTTAACATAAATCCTCGCCTTTTGAATGGCCACCAAGTAAAGAAAAAATCACACAGACTAAAACAACAGTCTCTCAAACACCGTAAAGCTATTTTAAAATGTATAAGAATTATTTATTTAACAGAAATCCTCGCTTTTTGAATGGCCACCAAGTAAAGAAAAAAAATCACGCAGAATAAAACAATAGAGTCTCTCAAACCCCGTAAAGCTATTTTAAAATGAATAAGAATTATTTATTTTACAGAAATCCTCGCTTTTTGAATGGTCACCAAGTAAAGAAAAAATCACACAGAATAAAACAACAGAGTCTCTATAACCCTGTAAAGCTGTTTTAAAATGTATAAGAATTATTTATTTAACAGAAATCCTTGCTTTTTTGAATGACCACCAAGTAAAGAAAAAATCACGCTTTATTTTCGATTCTGAGCATTTTTGATTTTCCCTCCAAAATTGACCTCCTCCCCTATCCTGCCCTCAGAAATGGGGGAACGAAGGGCCTCTGAGCCGTCCCCGTGAGGCAGATCCCCTTTATTTTCGATTCTGAGCATTTTTGATTTTCCCTCCAAAATTGACCCCCCCCTCCCCTGCCCTCAGAAATGGGGGAACGAAGGGCCTCTGAGCCTTCCCCTTGAGGCAGATCCTATTTATTTTTGATTCTGAGTATTTTTGGTTTTCCCTCCAAAATTGACCCTTCACGTTAAAAAATTATCCAATCACTAATTACCCCTTTTTTGCAAATGTCAATCAATGAATTCCAATTGTAATAGCGTGTTTAATCATGTTACCTAACCCACAGTACAGCAATTTGATATGCGTAGCCTACTGCCAGGAACCAGTGGAGGGATCCTTGCTCGTAATTGCTAATCACCTTAACCCTTTTATCCATTGTCAAGTATTGTCAAGACCACCAAAAATGCGGCCATTTTGTGGCATAGAGTGCTAATTTCGGTCTGAATTCAACGAAATGTCATCATATGGAAATTCCGGGATAACCAATGATTTCAAAACTATAAAAATCTTCATTCACAACTCCCGAGTCTCCAAGGGCGTACTTCCATCCGGGGCACATATTTCGTCACTAAAAATACAGCAGTCTGTCAACTGTCAAATACAGGAAATGACAGTTTTATAAACGAAAAATTGAAAGCTCCGTTCCTATAGGTAAATTACCTAAAATCTTGCTTCCACCAGACCCACTGATGGCGCAAATGGCGTCAACAAAGCCTCTCTACTCGTCCAGAAGCGGTGACATCAATAGTACCCGTTCTGGTACTATTGACTGTATTGAGGTCGTAGCTGTTATTAGACATGGGTCATAAGTTAACCATAAAGTTTTTTTTTTTACCATAAAGTATAAGTTAGGAGTAATGTCACGTTCCTAACATTAAACTAATAACATGAGGAGGGGTTGGAATTTATCCATTCAATAATGAATGCATCGCATCATTTTCTTAAAAAATATAAAATTGTAGTTCCATATGCTTTTCTATACACTTATCATCCGCCCCAAAAGGAAAAAAAACAACATAATTTTCACAATTTTTCGGCGAAGCTCGGGTAAAAGTCAAACCCCTCCTGAGCTTCACTGGCAGATGTTTCGACTATGGGGCCCATGGACGTACGCAGGGGGAACTCTATATCTTAAATTTAAACGAATTTCTCAGCACTTCTAATTCAAATTATGCAGCATCTTTTTTATCCCCCCCCCCCGAAAAAAATTCCAGTGTACATGCGTGATATGGGCGTAACCAACAAGGATTAACAACAACATACATAACACTTAATTATAATATGATTCCAGTTTAAATTCAAATCTGGCTAGCAATTGAATACAACATCTTTGTTATTATGGGAAAGCCGTCTGATTTCCGGCATTATTTCAGCATATTTTTTAATATATTCTAGAATGTATGTTTATCAATTCCTAAAGCGCATTGTATTTAATTTCCAATCTGAATAACTGATCAGAAATAAATCTTCCACTGAATTTTTTAAATATTCAAGAAGCTGTCAATCAAAGCTTGCACGGATATCCCGTCCAATCCAATGTATGGAAAAGCAGGATTTCGAATAGGTGTTTCACTGATGATAGTTTAACACGGAGTTTGTTTTTAACAGGAATAACAAGAAGTTTATAATCCCTTGGTAAACGGCGTACGCCACCATGTATGCAGAAGTGGGGCCTCCTCCACCCTAAATCTCAATTGATACGATATTTTTATATAAGTTTTCCAATTTTCAAGCAATGTTCTTATTTTTTTATTTTAATAAATCTACCCCTCTACCCCCCCTCCCATTTTTCTATGTACGTGCATACCTATGCAAAAAAGGGAATTTGTCGGGCTAAAAATCTAAAACAATGTATATTTCTTTTTCGTGTCTAGATAGACACGTAAGCAGGATTTTTCGAGAGGAAGGGGATCAATACAACTTTGCGTTGATAATTTGAATAAAAAGTGCCAGTTTCCCCCCTTGATTGACAGTTTAATAAAGATCTAAAGCTAAACATGACAAACAATAATTTTAAAAGTCAAGTTAAATACGAAGTAAAAGTAAAAAAAAATATTGTGATTTTTATATACATGCCTATTCAAAAGAGAAGGATGGGGACTCAGATCTGAAACACAGTTTCTCAAAGAATATGTTCTAATATGGTTCAATTTGGGTGTCCTTGTTTGCATGATAGCAAATAAAAAAAAATTCGTAGTTTAGTTTTGTCCCTTGATTGATAGATTATTAAATAATTTCGGAGACCACACTGCCTTTCCATGACGATAAATAAAAGTTCAAATAGGGATAAAATTCTTTTAATAGACAGTGATGATGATAACAGTGATAGAAATTCTCAAAAATACCAGATATTTTGGTCACATATGCAATGACCGTCATCAGTAGTAAACTGATGACGTTTTACTACTGATGACGGTCACTGTATATGTGACCGAAATATCTGGTATTTTTGTGAATTTCTACCACTGTTATCATCATCACTGTCTATTAAAAGGATTTTATCCCTATTTGTACTTTTATTTATAGATTATTAAAGATCTAAAGCCAAATACGACAAAATTAATAATCTACAAAAATCTCCAGAATTGGACCACAGTTCAGTGAAATTAAGGACAAGAATATATACTGCGATTATTTCGCATGCATAAAAAAAGTCCTCGGACGATATGGCGATTTTTTTTTTAAATTATCCTAGCGTCCTTAGATAATATTATGAAACGTTTTAACATTTTTTTACTCGAATAATTTTATATATTTTTTTCTCGAAAAATTTCATACAAACTTTATAGGAGAGTTGAACCATTGAGCCGTTTTAGGTTTTTGAGTCCTATTAAGGACCAATTGTTTGTACAAGAAAGGTATTTTAAGGAGCCGGTTTACATTAAAAATAAGGTCTAGACAATATTTTTTGCAATTAAGGCTTCAAAATCACAAAGTGAAATTCAAACAAAGGAGAACTAAAAGATTTTTTTTAACAGAATTACGAGTAACGGATTTATAACTAGTAAATGCATACATTAATTATATATTTTGACCGATTTTTTGTTTTTTGCTTTAGTTCTTCACTTTTCTGGCTTCAATTTTCCAGCTTTCTAGTTTCTGTTAGTTCGTATTGCTTTAGTGTTCTACTCTTTCATTTAGCTCCTTAGGCTACGTTACTATAGTTTTTCTCACTGCCTTAAAAAGACACTGTTAAGCACTAGCACATCTATTTCCTTAGAGGGGGGGGGGGGGAGATCATAGATAGAAAAACTGTACGAGGAGTACGAAACAAGGCCTAGAAATCCTGAGATCTCAGAAGAGCCCGAGCCACCCAACGTTGGTGCATGGATCACATTTTAATTTTGCCTAAATATTTGCTCTATTTATTTTTCTCACAGTATATAAAGATTCCCTGAGGTTGAATAATGAAACTTATTTCTGATTTGAAGAGGAAGTAGACTATCCCCAAATTTTCAATGGACTACCATTAGATCCGTCAAATTCCTAAATTTAAAAGCCAAATAAGTCTTCCTGATTAAGATCCTTCCACATCAAAAGTAAGTCAAATAGAGCAAAAATACAAGCATTGAGACGAGATATTGAAGCAAAATCTGATAACATCTTATAAGATTCTTAAAATGGTCCCAAATCTACCTTGCGAGGTTGCTGACACATCTCTGGATTGGGGATGATTTACTGTACCTTTAAGATGAAACTGACAGAAAAGATTTACGACCCATAAAAGGTGAGGGTCCTGACTATGGGATCAGAATTTTATTGCTTTTGCCTATTTGTAAATGGATCCTCCATTACAAAAGGAATTCGTTAGATAATAAATAATAATCACAATTTTGATTTCCTTTTTTTTTGTCCATTCTTTCTTAAGATGCTAACATGGTAAACAGTTTTACCGATTGATTTTTTATTCGAGGAGTTTCTGAACCATTATATAGTTTACCAAAAAAAAAAAAAAATGCTGGAAATAAGAACCTTCAATAGAAATAACATAAAATAATATAGAAAAAGAATAATGTTTGATGATGAGGCAAGGCCGAATCCAGAATTTTGTTCGGAGAGGGGGGGGGGGTAAAAAAAACTTTAAAACACATGAAAATTATTAATGTGCATTTTTTAATGTTTTACGAGTCGGAAAAACCTTGTGTGAGTGTGTGGGGGGGGGTTCAAACACCCTAGCCCCCCTCCTGGATACGATTATGTGATGAGGATGTTTTTAATGACAAGTTACTTTGGTGGATAATGGGATCTAGATCACCTTGTTATATAGTTGTAGCAGGCATGCACGCAGGGGGCCTCGTAATGGCGTTAGTTTTCGGAAATGTAGAGGGATGAGAATGTATTTATAAAATATAGGAGGGACGATTTTATTGTTTTTCAATGTTTTCAATGATAATACCAAAAAAGGCATTTTTCAATGAAAACACCACAAAAAGCGTATTTTTCAAAATCAGGGGGGACGAACAAAGTAATGCAACAGCAAAAAATCGTAAGCCACTATATTCAAGGTCATCCCTAAGAGAAAAAGATAATTTACTCTCCTTTAATTCTGTGGTAAAGATTGCATTTTTAGATTTCATCAGTTTACCTCGTTTACCTCTTCTGTTGGTTTTTGCGATCCAATGACAGTACTCCTTAAAGAAATACAGTTCCAGGAAGGACAAATAACCCTGCCTTTTTTACAATTTTTTTTTTTAATGTGCATAAAAAATTGTTTATATGGATTTTTCAGCGTTTTCACGAATCAGTAAAAATTTTCGGGGGGGGGGAGGGGGGTCAAACCCAGACTTCGCCTAGATATGGCCTTGGAAGAGCCTCAAGAAATCTGAAGATTTTTACGATTGTTCCCACAATTTTTCATACTGTCCATGGCATTCAACCATTTTTGAGCTTATTTTCACTCTTTTCCTAAAAAGTGAGCCCATCCACCAAATGAGATCCTATGTACGTCCCTGTCCATATACTCCAGCGCTTCCGCCACCTATGTTTGTATGTTGTCTTAGCTTAAGTTTTCCGGAGAGCCAAAAACTGCTTATCTTTAAGGGTTGAACAGAGCTATGTGCATAGGCGCATCTGAGGGGCAGTTCCTTCCCCAATGAAAACAAATTGCCTCCCAGGAAACATCCTAATAATGGAGGGCTTAGTTGTGAATCGCAACTTGCGATAGAAAACGATAAATTTGATCTCCTTAGATACCCCGTTGCCACCTCTCAAAAAAAATAATTTTTTAATGTGCCCATGGTTATCATACAAAATAATGTCCAATCTGTTAAGAGATGGTGCCACAATACACATTATAGAAAATCCTATACAACATTTATAAGAAAACCCCCTAATCTTATCTTAAGAAATACGAGGGTTATTTCCCATTTCCCAAGTGCCAATTAGCAGCAATTACACACATTTCCT
The DNA here is from genome assembly GCF_049724085.1 of Artemia sp. Qi Xiang Cuo. NCBI lineage: Eukaryota > Metazoa > Arthropoda > Branchiopoda > Anostraca > Artemiidae > Artemia > Artemia sp. Qi Xiang Cuo. The sequence continues at coordinate 388,245 of NC_142796.1, read as the reverse complement.
CACAACAATAAAAATCCAAGAAGGGTGCCATTTTTCAATGACAACAAAAAAACTAAAAAGTACTGTTTTCTTGAGATGTGCTCTTCAGTAGATTTCTTTGAAAATGTTAACATAAATATGTAAATAGTACAAAGGCCAACCAACCTCCAGAAAAACGAAAGCTTGGCACCCGTTCAAAGGGGTGCCATATTTCAATGACAAAAAAAAAGATTCGTTTAAATTACTCTAAGGACGTAGAAAAAGATTACACAAAAACTTAGAGTGAAGGATACACAATCAAGAGCATTTTTTATCAGCAGCACAAAAAAGAATAATTCGTACACTTCCAACTTTAAATGTAGACTCACCCAGTGAATAAGGGAAACTACAATCTTGACAGCTTATGTCCATTAACAAGCACAGACACTTCCATATAATAGCTTTAGACACATGATTACTTATATTCTTTTTATAATGCAAATATGACAAACATATGAAAGCTTGTAGGTGTAACTCAAGTGACAGGAATAAAAAAAGAAAAAAAATGAAATTGCGTATAAATGGATGACGGAACGGAATTTTCGAGGGGTTGGCCACTTATAAAAAGACATGCCAGAGGAAGAGTGGCATGCACAAATTGTTGAATGCATTGTACAAAGAAACGTGGCGTGACAGAAATGCGCCGCGCATTGTAGCACAAGTGACGCTCCGTGATGTACAGCAGATGACGAGGAGCTCTCCAAAAAACAGTTTTTGATTTATTTTCCTGTCAGAGGTTCTATATATATATATATATATATATATATATATATATATATATATATATATATATATATATATATATATATATATATATATATACTTCATGCTTAAATGTACTTGATTTCAGGTGTATAATTTCATAGGCAGCACGCTAGCGCTGCCTAAGTAAAGAACGATGTGAGCACAATGTGTTTTTTTTTTTTTCCATACCCGGGCATTTCGTATAGAAGGAGTTGTCGTAGAAACTTCGAAAAGGGCTCATTCGATTGGAGATTGGAGTAGCTAGTGCCCTTTTTAATAGTCGAAAGTGATAAGAGTGCAACCAGACCCCCCCCCCCCGCCCATCATTCCCCCAAACACATCCATTCAAAATTTTGAGATAGCCACTTTGTTTAGCGTAGTTGATTTCCACATAGAAAACATATTTTTGAGGAGGAAACTCCCACGCAACCCTCGGGGCAAGGGTTTGAAGTTATGCCCTGAGGGCATATAAGAATAATGTTGGCAAAATGTACTATTTATTATTTTTTCCTTTAGAGCAGGGCACTTCATATCGAAGGGGACGTCGTAGAAACTTCAAAAGGGGCTCATTCGATTGGAAATTGAGAGTTCTAGTGCCCTTTTTAATAGTCGAACTTGATTGGAGGGCAACTAGCCCCCCCCTAAAACGGTCACCATTCCCCCAAACACATCCAATGTAAGAAATGTCCTTCTAATTTTAGAATTATATCAAGTTGCTATGAATTTGGTAGAATCCGGCTTAACCCAATGTTCTTTCAAGAGTATATTTTAACCCGATGAACTTACTTTAACCCTTTCATTTTTAACACAATTTCCTTATTTTGCAATACACGCCCTTTCTTAGAAGGATTGAATTTAGCTACGTTTGTTTTACAAATAAAGGGGAACATATCTTTTTATGTTGCGTGAGACTGACGAATAGAAATCAGTTGGGGTTATGGCTTTGCGGAAGCTTCTCATATGCATGCAGAATGTAAGTCTAATGTGTTCCTTGCTCTTTCTTAATTTTATTAAGTGAAAATCCTAGTAAATGGGTATATATCCCATTCTTTAATATTATTATTAGATTCTTCTAAGCAGGAACATATTAGCCTTAATATATTAGTTATAATGCTTGCTTTTCTTTAATAATAATAAATTTCACTTCTAGCCAATAAAGAACAAGAGTTGATCCTTGATTGTGAATAATATTGTTGAATCTTGATTTATAATGAAATAACCATAACTATTAACTAAAAAGTTCTCTTCCTTGATAATAAAATCTTAGTTTTTCTTATACCTGTGTTGTGTAAAGTCTCTTAATAGTTTAACCTAGCTGTCAATATTTTTGTTACAACTTCCGCTTGTCACGGAACCCAAAGGATTTCCTTGAATATGTGTTTAACCAGAATGATGTGAAAAGTGATTAGATTCCTAGAAATTATTCATAAACCTGTAGAAAGACAAGTATATATTTGTGTGTTTAACCCTTAGATAGAGTGAGTCGAACGTATGCATTGTACGTGATAAGTATCTATGGCTTTGATATAAATAAAGACTGTTTATATGAAACATCTATGGACTTGAATATCTAGCTCTGCAAAATGGTATATTAGTTTGTAAGCACCATTGGATGGACTCGCCCAACTCTTTAACATCAAAGATAAAGCTTACAACATGGTGTCAGAAGTGCTGTAATTTTTCGAGCCCAGTCCATCCACAGCAGAGCCAGTCCGATGCCATACTGGCCAGTCATATTGTTACACAGGATCGTCTCAACTTCTAAATGTTTCTCAACCACCGCAGTTTTTTTTATCAACCGAAGGTGACCGAAGCTTACCAATCTACGCACATCTCCTGTCGTGAAATCTCCAGCCATCGAAGAAGAAACCTTGGAGGGATCTGCATCCAGTTAAAAAAATAAAGAGTAAGTGTTAGCCCTAAATTTTTGTGCTCATAGTAAACATTTTGGTGTGCTTTGGATTTATATTTTATTTTATCAATTTTTAGTTTTTTTTTTTTTTTAAACATGAATAAACCAGAATTAAAACATTAAAATTAAAATTTTTATTAATTAAAATATAAAGCATTACTTGCACACCAATAATTACAGAAAAAATAAAAACCCCCAACCTTTGATCCAAGTAGCGATGATTATGACGTAGAAATAGTCACTAAGTTTTATTCTGATACAAGTCTCTGGGAAGCAGCGGCACTGGCCCATTATCTACAAATTTCATCTAACCCCAAAAGTAAAAATTCACAGCAACCGCATCCAACAAATAATCCACCGTCGAGTGATAACCTTTCAATCAGATCAACAACAGATTTAGCTTCCTTAATAGCACCATTAACAGAAGTCTCACAAATAAATGAATTTATTAGCCAACTAAAAAGAATTCAGGATACCTTAACTTGGTCGGAAAAGCAAGCTGTTGCCACAGCAGGGATGTTAATGAAAGGGGAATTTTCCTTTTTTTGATGATTTAAATAAGGTGAATTTAACACTTGATACATTGCGGAAAAATCTGTTGGAGGCTTTTGTTCCTCAACGCAGCCCCGGGCAAATCTTACAGGATCTTGTGGGATGTAAACAATTTCCGGATGAAACAGTATATCAGTTCTTAAAACGAGTTGAAAGAGCCGCTAAGTCTTACGCGAATTCAATGGGCTATTGGGATGGGCTAAGAAACCCGGCAGTTCAACCATTGGCACTAAACACTTTTAGGGAAGGTGCATGCATAACTTTTAAAAGGGTACTGACGGAACAAGAGGATCAAATAACTAACCTAGAAGATGCTTTTAAAATTGCGACCAAGTATGAAAAAATTGAAATTGCGACAAAACCGGCGGATGAGTTTTTTTCGGCTGCCGTGTCGATTGAAAATAGGTTCCGCCTCCCCAGAGAAAGACATGCTACGTTTGCGGTAACCGAAACCACGATAGTTCCGAATGCTGGTATAGAAAAGACCCAGACTCTGAACAAGTATCGGAAAACTAAATAGCCAGTCTAGACAGAGGGCTACGACTGGTACAGAAAAAGAAAACCCTCAATCTGAAACTAAGTATATTAGCATTAACAGCAACATGGGAGAAGATAGAGTATCATTAATACGAAAAGACAGGGATGAGATGCCTGGTGAAAATTTGAAAGTGCTGGACATTTCTATGAGATACCACACAAAGTGTACCTGTGTTGAAGAGGAATCTACAGAATAAGCCTCACGTGATGGTAAGTGGGCCAGGTACGGAGGCGCCAAGCAGTACGTTCCGCGAAGCGCACTGAGATCTGATAATCCGGGGGACGTAGCTCGGTTTTGTGTGGAACGGTTAAAGGAATACAGGGACGGGGCGATAGAAGTTGCATGTATATGTAAATATATATTACGTAAAGAAGTGTGTGATGATGAGAAATTGGAATACAACATTCCTGTTTTTAATAGATATTCTATTTTTTACAAAGGCGAGTTTGAGGAGTTGGTGGGGATTGACAAACACGAGATATCTGTGTTGCAGGATTACTTTCGTACCAACACGCGCCCTAGTAGCGGGCGTAAAACGGCTAAGACGGGTCGGATAGGAGCGACAGGACTTGCGCCAACCAAGGGGAAGGCCCCATCAACGAAACCTAAAGAGACAGTCCCTCCGATGTCTGAAGAGGAGAGGAAGCAGCGTGTTGCAAAACGGAAAGCAGCTATACGCAGGATTAAAGAGAAGTTAGCTAAAACCGCTAACTCATATGGGTTATGACCTGCATCGGGTTTTTTCCTGCAACAACCTTCATCGTCGATAGTTAACCAGATAATGGAAAAAACGTGTACTGCATCCGCTCGAGCTTTGGATGCTTACTCTTCTAGTCTGTTGGACTGGTTGTTGTATTGTCGTAGGGTGGGGTTATCGAAAAAACGGGCATTGTGGGGAACATTGCATTATATCATAGAGGACGTGGACTTATCGGCATTACCCGACAGCTGCTGGGTGAGATGCCTAGTGGACGACGGAGACGTAGAGTCTAACCCTGGGCCCATATGCAAGTCTATGGATGATGTTCGTTCGGCTTTGCCTAAAAGGATCAATCCCTCCATTTTGGAATCTTTCAGCAGTGATTTAAAATGACTAATATAAAGAAATACTTATTAATTAACAAAAATTAATATATTAAAATATTTTAAGTTTAATCCTTTTGTATAAATATTTTAATAATTATTCAATGTTTTTTTTTTAAACAAACCCTAAAAAATAGTGCATTAATTTAATTAATTGAAATTATATATATATGGATAAAATTGATGCTGTTACCAAGATTTTTCTCTCAATAAGGAGAGTAATCATAATAAAAATTATGTTTAATTTTATAGCAGATTTTTTTTAAAGAAAATTGGAATTATGTCCAAGCCTCATTTCTAACTTTTATTTTTTTTTCTAGCAAAGATAGTCTTTAGCTACAATAAAACTCGATAAGATTTATTGATAAGTATATTTTTATATGTTTACGTGTAGGAACAATTATAAGTGACTGCGCACCTAGTGAACAAAAAGGCTTTCACTTATAAACAGTGTCAACATTGCCAGTTTTGTGGCCGAGAAGGGAGGCACAGTTTAAAGACTTATCCTGCCAAAGTGATTCCCCGTCAAAACATAACACTTTTATTTTCAGTGTATGTTTTTAAGTGCACACTTTAATTTAGTATTTGCTGTTTGTTCTTTTATTTTTTTTTGTTTAATTTTTATTTTTGTTTTATGGATATTCTACTTCGTAACGTTAGGAAATTTTTTTTAAATAACTCGAAAATCTGAAAGAAAATAATAAGAACTTTGGTTCTCTTTAAGAGGGGGGTGGATTGTAAAGTCTCTTAATAGTTTAACCTAGCTGTCAATATTTTTGTTACAACTTCCGCTTGTCACGGAACCCAAAGGATTTCCTTGAATATGTGTTTAACCAGAATGATGTGAAAAGTGATTAGATTCCTAGAAATTATTCATAAACCTGTAGAAAGACAAGTATATATTTGTGTATTTAACCCTTAGATAGAGAGAGTCGAACGTATGCATTGTACGTGATAAGTATCTATGGCTTTGATATAAATAAAGACTGTTTATTTGAAACATCTATGGACTTGAATATCTAGCTCTGCAAAATGGTATATTAGTTTGTAAGCACCATTGGATGGACTCGCCCAACTCTTTAACATCAAAGATAAAGCTTACAGTTGTCTTGCATATTTTATTACGATGATTAGGATTTTGTCAAGATGTCTCTCTCACTTGGTTCATTTCGTCTATTTAGGGTTATTTTGGGGTTCTCGGGTATCTTGGCTTAGTTTGGGCAAGGAGTAATCACCAGGATAAGAACCCCCCCCCCCCCTTACACCAATCAAAATTTTGAGATAACCATTTTGTTCAGCCTATTTGATTTTCCCAGGTAATATGTGTTTTTGGAGAAAGAACTCCACCGAAATTTTAAATAATAGGGTTTTAGTGAATACACTGGGATCATGCCAGGTTTTTTATAGAAGGCGTTGCCATGAAAACTTCAGTACCGGTTCATTCGACTGGAAATTCACTTCGTTCGAAGTCGTTTTGCCAGTCGAAAGTGATTAGAGGGCAACTAGCCCCCCCCCTTCCATCATTCCCCCAAACACATCCAATCAAAATTTTTGAGATAGCCATTTTGTTCAGTGTAGTTAATTTCCAGATAGAAAATATATTTTTGAGGAGGACACTCCCCCAAAACCCTCGAGGCAAAGGTTGTAAGTTATGCATTCAGGGCATATAATGTTCTTGTAGAAGGCGTTCTCTTAGTAAAGCAAGAACTGGATTTTTCTTTCTGAAATTAAAAGTGCTTGTGCCTTTTGACTCTGTGAACTTGATCGTAGGTAAATTAGCCCCCCCCCACGCCCCACAGTTACCCCAACACATCCCTTAACAAATTTTAGATAACCATTTTATTCAACATAGTTGAAAGTTTTGGAAATTAGATCTTTAAGAATGACAACCCCTCCCCCAACATCCCACAGGGCAAGGCTTGTATGTTATGCCCTAGGGGCATATAAAGTTTTTATTGAAAGCGTTGTCGTAAAAACTTCAAAAGGGCTCATTCAATTGGAAATTGAAAGGGCTAGCGCCTTTTAATAGTTGAAAGTGATTGGATAGCAACTAACGCCCCTCTCATGCCCACCATTTTCCAAAACACATCCAATCAAAATTTTGAGATATCTATTTTGTTCAACGTAGTTGAATGTTCTGGAAATTATGTATTTTAGGAAGATAATCCCCTCAGAGCCCTCAGTGCAAGGGTTGTAAGTTATGCCCTGGGGGCATATAAGGTTTATATAGAAAGTTGTTGTGAAAATCATAGACAGCGCAAACGCACTGCCTAAGTAAAGAACGGGGACACTCGAGAACGAGACAAGAAACGGAGACTAAGTAAAGAGGAAGACACTCCCACACAACCCTCGGGGCAAGAGTTTTAACTTATGCCCTGGGGGCATATAAGAAAGATGTTGGCACAATGTATTATTTATTAATTTTTTCCTTCAGAGCAGGGCACTTCGTATCGAAGAAGTTGTCGTAGAAACTTCGAAAAGCGCTCATTCAATCGGAAATTGGAGTGGCTTGTGCCCTTTTTAATATTCGAAAGTGATTGGAAGGCGACTAACACCCCTTCCACGCCCATCATTTCCTGAAACACATCCAATCAAAATTTTTATAGCCATTTTGTTCAGCGTAGTTGATTTCCACATAGAAATTTTGTTCTTGAGGACAGTTCCTCACATCCCTTAAGGAAAAAGTTGTAAGTTATGCCCTGGGGGCACAAAAGATTTTTTATAGAAGATTTTGTCGTAGAAACTTTAAAAAGGGCTAGTTAGATTGAAATTCAATGGGATAGTGCCTTCGAACACGCTAAGGGCTAAGTCATTGAAGGGCAACTAAACCGCCTCTCAGGCCCACCTTTTCCCCAAACACATCTAATCAAAACTTTGAGATAGCCATTTTATTCAAAGTAGTTTTCAGTTCTGGAAATTAGGTCTTTGAGGATGACAACCTCAAAGACCTTCAAAAGGGCTCATTCAATTAGAAATTGAAAGGGCTAGTGCCTTTTTTAATAGTTGAAAGTGATTGGAGAGCGACTAACGCCCCTCTCACGCCCACCATTTTCCCAAACACATCCAATAAAGATTTTGAGATAGCCATTTTGTTCCACGCAGTTCAAAGTTCAGGAAATAATACCTTTGAGCAGGTCACTCCCCTCACAGTCTTCAGGGCAATGGTTATAAGTTATGCCCCCAAAGCATAAGGTTTTTATTGAAATCTTTGTCGTAGAAACTTGAAAAAAGGCTCATTCGATTTGAAATTCAAAGAGCTAGTACCTTTTTTAATGGACGAAAGTGATTAGTAATTTTTTTTTTTTTTTTTTTTTTTTAGACCCAGGGCACTTCGTATCGAAGGAGTTGTCATGGGAACTTCGAAAAGGGTTCATTCAATTGAAAATAGAAAGGGCTGATGCCCTTTTTAATAGTCGAAAGTGATTGGAGGGCAACTAATCCCCCTTCCACTACCACCCGCCCATTTGTCCATTATGTTTAAAAGCTAAATGTTGCCTTAAGATTAAATCAAAATGCACTGTGATAATGCTAATTCCCAATAAGGCATCTCAGCAGTATCCCAAGAACGACTGAGGGTATTATGTTCAAACTTTCGGGGGTACTTCTGCTCTTAAAATTTAACCAAATCAAAATAGCGTAAGTGTATCCAAGCTATCAAAGAAAGTAAACAGATTTTTTTGCGAATGGTATCAAGTTTTCCATTTCAGGTCAACTAGAGGAGGTATGACATTAAATTAAACAGTACTAGGCCTATTTGTGTCCAGATTTGTAAAGTGTGTGTGTATGTTGTTAAAAATTGCTGAAATTTTTTTTCCAGTATACAAATAGCAGGCCAAATTATAAAGTCTTAAAAAAACGAAAAGACATAAAGTATTATTTTTTTTCCCTGAATAGACTATGTAAATATAAAATGAAAAGAAATTAATTAAAAAAAATTTTTCCTCAAAATAAGCTTTTTTTAAAAAAAAGTAAAGAACTCCATTAAACAAAAAATGAGCAAAAACAAAGTAAAATAATCTACCAAGCGTGAAACTACCACAAATCAACATCGATAAATAAATGAAACCCAAAACGAACATAAATTACAATAAATAACCGAGTCAAACTCAAAATGAGCATAAATTAACATAATTTGGGCGCAAAACCCCTACGCCTTCCCAAGGCCAGAATAAAATTTGCACTTTACTGAATAAATACAAATGAATGTGCATTGTCAGTTTAATATACATATACTGATATTTAGTAATCAAAATGTTAAAATTATTTGATTTATTAAATTTATAAAAGTAAAAACATTAAAAATTTTACAGTAAAGTACAAGTTTTGTTCTGGCTTTGGGTTTCATTTATTTATCGATGCTGATTTGTGGTAGTTTTACGCTAGGTAGATTATTTGATGTTATTTTTGCTCATTTTTTGTTTAATGGAGTTCTTTACTTTTCTTTGAAAAACTTATTTTGTGGAAAAAGTTTTTTTTAATTAATATCCTGATAAACCAAGAGAAAAAAAAGTGAATATCTACTGATACAGATACTAAGCCATGGGAATAGCTTACCTTCCTCGGTTGTTAAATCAGTTTGTATGAATATACAGCACCCTGTTCTTGAATATTGCACTTCAAAATCTTTCACCAAAAATTTTACAGATGAACGTATATAGGGTCGACAGAGGTGTCAATGCACGAGAACTTAGAGGGAAAAGGGGACAATATTTTTTTTATATTTGCTAAATGGAGAAACTAAAAAAACGTACTATCCCACTTCTAGGGGAGCATTTTATGTTTACTTTTTTTAAGCAAAAACACTAAAAAAGGAATTTATCAAATGACAAAACGTATGACAAAATGCATGACAAAACGAAAAAAATCTTAAAAATTGATAAAACGAGGATAATAACAGCCAGTGAAAAATAAAAAAGAACTATGTAAATATTTCGGTCGGAAATATGTGATTCCCTTATGTTTTCTACTGGCTGTTATTATTCTCGTTTTCCCTTCTTTACGTTTTTTTTTTCGTTTTCCCTTGCCCTTTTCCGTCCAATTGGGTTGAAGGATATCAAAGAAGGGGTAAAAGGCTAGTTCTAGAACTGGAAGGTTTCCCTATTTTTAGAGAATCGCCGCAGTTAAAAATCCCTATGCTCAATTTCACAGACGACGGGCAGATCTAACTAATATTTTTCTCTAAGAATACAGACGACGTTGACGCTATCTTTTCATTCCATTCAGCCCTCATCATTCAACTTTCCAGCATCCTTTCAAAATTTATATTGACAAACAAAGGACATTTTAATTTGATACTAAAATTATTCAACCATAGAATACATTGTCTTCTTCAGTTGTTGAAGCAGTTTGTGTTGAGTGATTTAAGCACCCAGTTCTGGAATATTACACGATACTTTGTTACTCAATAAATTTGACAGATGAACAAGGATTGAAGGAGTTCAAAGAATGGTTACACCAATAGGTTTTATAACTGAAAGAATCTTCGTATTGTTGGAGAACCACCCCACTTCAGAATTATTCAATTTAATTTCGTGGACGATGGATTGGCAGATTTGGCCGTGTATTTTGGATGATTAAAAACATTGACGATCTCTTCATTGACTCTTATCTCTTCATTCTATCTCGGCCATGATCATTCAACTCACAAGCGCTCTTTCAAACTGTATGCTCGAAAATCAAGGAAAAAATGGGACAGTATTGTTTTGCTAATACAGTCAGTTAGCCGTGGACTGCACATTAGTGCCAATTCACAAAAATGTAGGGGGGAGGGGAGAATTTTTTGTGCTTTTCTCAAAGGAAGGATCAGCAAGATAGTGTTGATTAGGAAAATTGGTACTTGGGCACTATATGGGCCTTTACAAGGAAACCAGTCACGAAAACCCGTTTTGACGGGTTAACCGCCATTGAGTAATACAATGATAGCGTTGTTTTCATTGCGTATACGATGTTAAAACTGTTGTTTTTTGGGGTTTAGGGGGATGGGGAAGTTACCCAGGTTAGGTGACGTATTTAATTTATGCTATGCTTTACCCCCCCCCCCCCCACTCCCCTAATGTGCAAATATATAGCCCAAATTTGTTTATAAACTATTATATATTCATTCTATTTTATTTCATTAGCATTAACCGAACTTGACTTTTTAGAAAGGCCCATATAATGCCCAAGTACCGGAAAATCAAAGTGGGACTGACCATACATTTCCTATTTATTTTTAAATTCATACATTTCCTTTTATATTTCTCTACTCATTATACAAGGTTAAATTTTTACAATTTTTAGATAAAATCAAAGTAAAATAATTCGAAGCAGCATGATGATATAAGCTTTCTAATTTTATTTAGTCACAATTTCAGTCCTGTAATATTTTAGCCCACTTAGATAAGAATTGTCTTCTACCAAGTTTCGACTACAAAATCCGTTGAGATTCAAGTAGAGGAAAGGACCAAGAGTCGAGATACTCAAATCAAGCGCGTTTTACGTCGAGTAAAGGCTGAAAACCATCCCTTAGATAATCACGACCCAAAGCTTTACTCAAATCTGAGCTAAGGTAGTTACAACTCGAGTCCGATCTTTAATTCCAAGAAGATCAGATAGTTTAAAAATATTACCATTTTCAATCCCACTAAAACATTTTAATAGATAATTTTTGTTTAAACTTCAGATACTTGGCTATAGTAAAAAAAAACTTCAAATACCACTTCACGGCCGAGGGGCTAATAACTGACCGTCGCAGGTGTCCCTTTCTTCGTGCCTCCGGCTGTGCCTCCGTGCCTCCGTTACACCTTAACAGCGTGTTCCTGGAAGCGAAGGAACACAGTTTTATCTTTGGCTTATGGAAAGCGTACGGCGCGTTTTTTACGACGGCAAACTTTCTCCTCTTGAGAGGTTATCTTTATTTGGTCGTGTTGTTTACTGCGTTCGACATTGGAGATCCTGGGTCCTAATAAGTGGACATTATGCTTTGAACGAGAATTTTATTACCACAAACCTTTACCATTGCCTAGAGATAAATATGCATTCCCTAGTGCTTCTCATTCGTCGAATCCGAAAGTATAACGGATTTTGAAGTTCAATATTCTAAAGAACAGTTGTCCTTGCCCAAGGCCAAGCGAGTTAGATCCAGTGGTGTTGTGTCTGTCAGTTCTGATTTTTCTTTGCCCGGGGACGATGAAATCAAGCTCGAGCTAAGGCGAGCTTGTATTGAAAGCCAGCGACTAATGAAAGCCTTGATACCCGACGACGTACTTTCTGCTTTCGGTGACCAAGTACCGAATGTTCGTCTTTCTGTATTTCACGACAGTGACTCAGACGATGACTGAGAGGAAAATACTCTGTCCGATAAGCAGGAAAAGGCTTCCGCGAAAGACACTGAATCGGGCTCGGAAAGTGACGGCATCTTTGAAGATTTGCCAGTGATTGCTCACTGTTTAAAACACCAATTGAGAAAAATTGGGTTAGTGAGCCTGTGACGAACATGAAGAATTCTAGGTTTTGTCTTGTCAAGACTTCTGACGGCTCATGACACCAATAAAAAATCCACGCTGTTGTGGCTTCTGAGGGAAAGCTCTGAGAAGCTGAGTAGTGACCGATTAAAACGGGTGATGGTCCAGGGCCGACGAGTAGGACTACGTGAGTCGCCACAAACCAATGCAGAGATCATTGTGAAATCGGAACTGCATATCAGTGACTGATGTGTTTACAGACTGGTTGACAGGGGACAAAGAGTATTAGTTGGACGGGTCATATAGTTTGGCTACTTGTCTGGGTGAAGATGCCACTCTGTTGACACAAAGAATATGGCGATGCCGTTCCCTGACGACATAGGAATTCTGTGCCAGTGATTCCGGCTGAATGCTGATCTCATATTAACTGCCGCATTGGTAGACCAGGGTTACTTTGACTCCAGCCTGTATATCATGCATTCAGCAGAACCCGTTTCTATGGAAATCGGCACCAACATTGTCTTTGGCTTTGACTCAGACGTCTTCACACAGCTGAATTCATTTATCCAGAAGAAAGAGTTCCATTTTTTTGATGTCTCGTCAGCATCGCAATCATCATGTTAAAAATGGCACCTAAACCCAAAACTGACTTCAAGACCATAACCACCACCATCGCAATGTTCTGTGTGTCAACAGAAGAAATTTTGTTTAAAATTTTTCAGAGGTAGTTGTTATTTTTTTTTCCTTCCCCTCCTCCTCTCCACTCGGTGATATTTTAATACAAAAACATATAAATCTTACAACTTTATACATTATCATATTACCTAAACTTAAAAAAAAACCTAAAACTATTATATACCAGTCAATGTATTACTGGACATGAAGGCACACTACCATTTAACTTTTTTCTTGCCGAATATCTATCGCTCCCCCCGTTCCAGGGTGTTCTTCCCCCTCTAGGAGACGCTTTTCCGGTGGCACTTTTACTTCAATTTTTTAAAATTCATATCCTTCAATTTTCACTAATACGAATTCGAATTTTAAAGGTGGTCTTCCAAAAGGCTTACTCTTACAACTTTAAAATTTTTTAACCCCAAAAAAACTATTTGCTCTCCCGTAGACTGGGCGTCCTCCGTCCACAAGAAACCCATTCTTGCGGTGGCAATTTTTTCCTTCTTTTTTTTCTTTTTTTTCAGCCCTTTTTACGACCAACCTTAATCAACAAAAAAAAAAAAAATACAACCAATCCATCAACAAAAAACCAAAAATAACCTTAATACCGACGTGCATGAGGGCACAGAACTGAACAGAATCTTTAACAATGTCTCATACGGACGACGAGGCCACCTACGGCGGGGCTGGTCCTTCCAGCTCATTTGCGTGTGCCCCTCGTCCCCCATTCGCTTGAGTTCTTGATATAATTTTATGAGTCTCCAATGCATTCCGAGATCTAGGGCAGCGGAAGCGATGAATACCATTGGAAAACTTGTTATGCTCAGTAGAAGACTTAGTAGAAGAAGACTTAGTGTTTATACTTGTACTAACCGAGCTTAGTTTGATTTACTGAAGCTCATTTGTCCAGTTTCTTAGGGTTGTCATTTGAGCTGTGATTATCGAGATGATTACTGAAACGTACCAATAAATATCTGAGAAACTAGATATTTTTTTTAGTTGGTTGCTTTACTTAGAACTTTTTACTAATAACTCGGTAGTAACAGTTTTTCTGACTGTTGCTTTACAGTTTTCTCTTCAAATACCCAAAGGCCTGGGTTCAATACCAAGAAAGTTGGATTCTAAGTACATTCGGGAAAAAGGGATCTGTGTTTCTTCCGGATTCTTTCGTCTCAAAGCAGCAGATTCCTTTTTTTTAGTACAATTAAGAATCCGAGCTCCAAGGGTGTGTCTTGGCACAGCCACTAAACAGAAAAGCAGGTATGATAAAAGGGAAAGGGACGTGTGAAGACGTGATAAAAGGCAACTTTTATCGCTGGCCAAGCCATATTGAATAGGGCCGCGAAGCGTGACGTCAATTCTTGGGCGGGAAATTCAAATAACGATGAAACGTGGATGTGTAGACATGTTTTTTCGGAACTTTGGTGAATCGTTTTAGCCTAAAATATTTGTCGTAGATTCTAATAATCCAACAGAACGTTTTAAAGTCGAAATAATACTAGGAATATTGACAATCAGTTGTTAGTTACAACTAGAAACCACGTTTCACGCTACTTTGTATTTCGCACCATGCTTTTTACGTCATCACCGTGCAGCCCTATGTTGTATAACTTAAAAACCGTGTTCCGGGATTTTTTTTGAAATTTTGGGATTTTTTCTTAAGAAAATTCGGAATTTTATTTTTGAGCTGGTGGCAACGCTGCATGTGTAATAGGAAAAAGTGACACCATCAGTGCCATCGTAGGGTTACCTAGTTTTTGCACGGATATCAACAACTTGCAGTCCTCCGTTCTTCTTCTTTAGGTACATATCAGTTGTTTTCAGTCTTGGGGGTTCTTTTCCTTGCCAAATAAACCCGTAAATGATTTTTTTCCAAGTTTTAAAAGACCGCTTTTGAAGGTGCTGAAATATTCGACAGATACCGAATAACAGGCAAGCTGTATATATTTACATATTGCGCCCTTTGGAATATGCCTCCGGCGTGCCTCCGTGCCTCATGCCTCCAGGTGTCCCTCAAAATGCCCAGTTGTTAAACCCCTCGTTCACGGCAGAGAGCAGGACAGTTCGAGGTTTGTTTATATAAATGACACAAAACCAGATATAGAATTACCGGGTAAACGAGGATTCGAATAAACATTTAAAATGGACATAAATATTTTGTGAGAGTAGTTGTGTACAACAGGCACATAAGTGTGCTTGTCACTACCCATTATGTACACTTTTTCTCTAATAACAATGTTTGAGATTTAAGATAAATTCCAAGACCTTTTAAATCTTTTGTCACATGTGATTTTTCTTATTAATATAGCACAGGCTCGTCATCAAGTAACAGAACAAAGGAAAAATTTTCTCATTACACTATTTATTTGTTATATTTTTTCAAAACACTTTTCGATTTTTCGGTTACTATGGGCTGTAGTTGACTTTTGACTAGGTTGCAGCTATTTTCTCTAAAATATAATAGTAATAGATAGTAGCCCCAGGGGCAAGGACGTACATGAGAGGTCTCGGGGTCCAAGCCCACGGAATCCTAAATTTTCTTGAATTTCTGGGAACTTCTTACTCAAATTATAAAAAATTCTATATTATTTAATGTTTGTTGCTTTTTTTCCACTGCTTGTTTTAAAATATTACACTCGTTTTCACTATATTTATTATATTCATTTTTTTGCAGGGAAGAGAGCAAATTTTAGGGGGGGAGGGGTGTAACTGCAAAAACGCCAAAAATGTATGAATTTAGTAAAAAATATAAGAAATATAGAAAAAATCGTAAACACTAGGACATTTTGACGCGAGTGAGTGGGCCCACACCCCTTTTCTTCCCTGTAGACGTGCTTGGCTGAGAATCCGTCAGAGGCATTAGAGATTGATATCAATATGTAAGCCCGAAAGAGCCTTTGAAAACTTAACAAGCGAAAACAGTAAACAATCGACTTTATTTCTATTTTTCCTTGCACAGGAACTCATTGAATTTTCATTAGATAAAATCGAGCATAAATTCACCCCTACCACAGGAAGTTTGAAACATGTAACTGCACTAGAAAAAATAATTATCCTTTGCTCGAAATACTTCTATGAATTTGAATTAGAAAAATTATTTCTTCCGAAAATAGTTGAATAAAAGAGGCGGTCTTGGGTGTCATTATGATTCATATCTTTCGAGATATCGAAATGATCTTAATAGGAGGGCGAGTTGTATGCAATGAAATAAATGAAGTTACTTAATGGCTATTTTTCTACCAGAGACCAGAAATAATTCATCAGAGCCAGGGACGGATCCATGGGCTGGTTCAGGAGGCATATACGTTCCCCAGAAGATAAGATAAGATTTATTGCTGAAAAACGGCTATCACAAGCCCAAAAGGGCCGAATTCACACTTTAGCGTCGGATAAAGTTAAAAAAGAACAACAAAAACCAGCAATAAAAAAACAACATGAAATTATAAAAGGGTCAATGACAAAAACTTAAAAATGTTAAAAACAAAAACAAAAAAAACCTCATAAAATTAGAAGGTCATTGTTAAGTCAGCAAAAATGCCAAAAAAAACACGAAAACTCGTAAAATTAACAAGGGGATAAAGTAAAATTAAAACGCAAAATTAAGTTAGTTGGTGACTAACAAACATAAATATAAAACCTCCAAATTTGCAAAATGGGCATTAAAATTAATAACTGAGCTAAAGAGTGAGTGAGGGGGGGGGGAGGCAGCGGAGATTCACTGGTTGAAAATTTCAACTATGTAAGGGATAAAAGTTCTTCTATATCTTTCAGTGCAAACTCTTATTGGGGCAAGCAGAGGGATATTTGTTGACCCAGAACGCGGGAGGCGAGGTTGAAGGTGTGAATATTGACCAGGGAAAAGTGGAGTTGTTCGAGGGTTATGAAGGGCATTGTTAGCAAAACGCAAGGTGGTCCGATTCGTAAAAAAAAAGTAACAAAAATACATATAAACAATTTTTGTTGCGTTTTGCAGAGTTTAGTTTGTTATTATGCACCCCTTCCCTTCCCGTACAAAATACCTCCCCCAAAACAAAATCCTAAATGCCCCTTCCCGGGTCAGCGTAAACACTTTTGGGCCTAAGTTCTAGCGTCTTTAAAGCCCAAACATTTTTCCTTTCCAGTTGTGGCTCTTTTCTACAAACTGAATAGCATTTTTTTGCCTAGAATGTAGACTGGATGTGACTCAAAAAGTCACATCCAGTCTGTGACGCATGATTTACAGATTTTCTGGTAGAGGGGATAAGTAAGACAAATTTCAAGGAAGAATTTCCATACGTAGTCTCTATCAAACAGTTCGTGGTAACGAACTGTAAGTAAGGAGCGACCCGGCTCAATGGTATTTTTTTTTTTTACCAGGGGTAATGGTATTAACTTATTTGTACTAATACATTGTAGGAGGACTCGTTCGATCAAAAATTGAAAGGTATTTTGACCTTTTTAAGTGACCAAAAAAATAGAAGGCCTCTAGGCCCACTCCCATACTCATTGTTTTCCCAGAATGACCCGCTAAAAATTTCGAGATAACCATTCTTTTCAAATTGGTTGAAAACGTATTCAGTATTTGCGTTTCGGGATGAATTAATCCCCCGAAATTCTCGGGGGGAGGGCTGAAAGTTATGAACTTTACCCAATGTTAAAATATCGTATTGGTTATTGGGAAGTATACAGACGTCTTCAGGGGAGATTTTTTCTGGTAGTGGGGGCGGGGGTTGATCGGGGGTTATGTTGGAGGATCTTTCCGTGAAGGAAGTTTTCATGGGGGAAGGGACATTGCTATGAAGGGGACGCCGGACTTCCCAGCATTATTTAAAAAAGATCAGAAATTAAATATAAAAAAACAAGTTTTTCAGCTGCAACAGCAGCAACATCAATACTTTAAACAAACAGAAAATATTACATATATGATTGGGTTCACCCCCTAGTCAAAACCTTGCTTTTTAAGCCAAAGATTTTTTAGTACTTTCATAAGAGCTATTTATTCTAATTAACGGCCTTTGTGATTAAGCGGTCATTTTTAAAGAATTGGAACAAAATTCGAACTTTAGCTTAAAGAGCAAGGTATTGACTAGGGGGCGACCCCCTAATGTACGTATTAAAAATATATGAATATAGAAGTTCGTTACGTAAGTCAATTCGTAAATTACGTATATTTATTGCTAATAAAAACGTTTGTAAATAAAATTAAACAAGTTTCGAGAAAGCCATTTAACCAAATAAAAGTAAATTAATATGCAAATTTTGTTTTAATTATCAAACAGTTCGTGGTAACGAACTGTAAGTAAGGAGCGACCCGGCTCAATGGTAACCGAAACTCTAAAAAATGGAATGTTGATACCAATAGATACATAAAAAGAATCAGATTTTAATTCTGACTTCAAAAATATAAGTTTCATCTAGTTTAATCTTACCTATCAAAAGTTAAGCGCCTGAGAAAATTTGGCTGACTATCGAAAAAAGGGGGAAAGACCCCCTAAAATTTATAGAAACTTAATGAAAATCCCACCATCATATTCAGCGTATTAGAGAACCCAACTGTAGAGGTTTCAAGCTCCTATCTGCAAAAATGTGGAATTTTCCATTTTTTGCCAGAAGAAAGATAACGGATGCGTGTTTACTTGTTTTTTCGTTTTTGTTTTTTTCCCCAGGGGCAATCGTATTGACCCAGTGGTCCTAGAATATCGTAGGAGGGCTCATTGGAACGGAAATTAAAAGTTCTAGTGCCCTTTTTAAGTGACCAAAAAAATGGAGGGGAACTAGGCCTCCTTCCACGCTCATTTTTTTTCTCAAAGTCACCCAATTAAAATTTTGAGATAACCATTTTTTTCAGCATAGTCGAAATCTATTAAATAATTCTTTTAGGATGACTTAATCCCCCACAGTTCCCAGGGGAAGGGCTGCAAGTTATGAACTTTGCCCATTGCTTACATATTGTATTGGTTATTGGGAAGCATACAGACATTTTCAGGAAGGATTTTTTTCTGGTGGGGGGGAAGGGCTGGAGGAGAGGGTTACTCTCGGGAGAATATTTCCGTGGAGGATGTTTCTTTGGGGTAAGGGACATCTCTATGAAGGGGGCGCCGGATTTCCAAGCATTATTTAAAAAACGATCAGAAATTAAATTTAAAAAAACAAGTTTTTTCAACTGAAAGTGAGAAGCAACATTAGAACTTAAAACGAACAGAAACTATTACGTATATGAGGGGGTTCTCCCCCAATTCAATACCTCGCTCTTTATTCTACAGTTTTTTTAGTGCTTTCAAAAGAGCTATCTATTCTAATTAAACGGCCTTTGTGATTCAGGGGCTTTTGAATTAATTTTTTTTTTAACTTTTAACGTAAAGAGCGTGGTATTGACCAAGGGGAGAACCCCCTCACATACGTACTAACATATACGTAATAAAAAAAAAATAATAAAAAAAAACAAGCGATAGGGCCTACGGCTCAATAGTAATCGAAACTTTTAAAAACGGAATTTTGATGTAAATAAATTTATCAAAAGAATGGGCTTATAATGCTGATTCTAAATATATAAATTTTATTAAGTTTAGTATTACTCATCAAAGGCTACGAGCCTGAGAAAATTTACCTGATTTTTTAAAGAGGGGGGAAACATCCCCTACAAGTGAAAGAATTTTAATGAAAATCACACCGTCAGATTCAGCGTATCAGAAAACCCTATTTCATAGGTTTCAAGCTCATATCTGCAAAAATCTGCAACTTTGTATTTTTTTCCAGAAGAAAAATATAGGAATATAGAAGTTCGTTACGTAAGTTAATTTGTAAATTACGTCAGAACCAAATTTAGAGACAGCCATTTAGCAAAAGAAGAGTAAAATTTTTATGCAAATTTTGTTTACTTATTCAATGACGGTGAGCCAAAATAAAAGCTGCATTAGCTAAAAAACGATCAGAAATTAAAAAAAAAACAGGTTTTTTAAATTGAAAGTAAGGAGCGACATTAAAACTTAAAACGAACAGAAATTATTCCGTGTATGAAAGGGGCTGTCCCCTCCTCAACGCCTCGCTCTTTACGCTAAAGTTTGACTCTGTCTCACAACTTTATTTCTTAAAACAATAAAAACTTTAGCGTAAAGAGCGAGGCGTTGAGGAGGGGACAGTGCCTTTCATATACGGAATAATTTCTTTTCGTTTTAAGTTTTAATGTCGCTCCTTACTTTCAGTTTAAAAAACTTGTTTTTTTTTATTTAATACAGGAGAGGTATAACATATACTACATAGGAGAAGTATGTTATATTGTAGGTATAACACCCGGTGTGATTTTGTGTTTAGTATCCGACCTATTGTATAAATTCGAATTTGCGTCCAAAAACGCAAAGACAAGCTAATTAAAAGAGTTATGCCAACATAAGAAATATAGAGATATTACAAAGGAATTAGAGCAAATTAAATGTTCAAAACCAGTGATATCATAAGATGAGCTGTGGCTTGTAACCAAAACTACTGTTAATTGTTAATTAATATTTTAGATTCTTTTAACGGACCTTTGTAAACAGGACGTTTGAAGGACTGCTGAATGAGAACTTCGGTGTTAAATTCTGGTATATAAAGGAACACTCCAACTTCAAAGTCAGTACTCTCGAAATTCCTGTTTGTAGGTGACAGAACCATTCTCTGAGGGGTGGGTTCTATTGACTAATTAGATTCAACACGCTAAGTTTCTGGGAGGGAGATGGTGGTAAAAACTGAACACATTGTGAGTCATACTGTTTGAAATTTGTTATGGTATAACTAAATGCTTGGGCCTGATATGTTGTAACATCTCACAGATACTAACTGCCTTACTCTTCTTAAAGTTTACTGACTTGCATCAATCAACTACTTATAAATTCCAAGAGACTCCAAAAACAAATTAGGAGTTAGGCAAAGTTACCAAAAACAGCAATCCATTTGCACAATTTCTAGACCATTCCATGGACTTGGCGAGAACGCTACTTTCACTCTTTAAGTCCTGATTGGAGGCTCATGGCCAATCCGTTTATTACTAGTCCATAGAAAAAGAACTCTGCCATGACTTTCTTCTGTCCAGCAGAAATGACAACCAAGAGAGCACCAAAAACGCCATCAGCGTTTCTGCTGGAAGAAGCATGTTTAAGCCAGAGGAAGTTAGATATATTCACCAGGAGATCTTCCTCATAATTCCTTCCAAAAATTTAGAGGAAGCATGCTCAACCATTCCTGTTTGGTTGTGACAGTTTAACTAAACATTGATGATTTTGAAACTAAGAAGGTAACTGGGTGTAAGTTCAAAGGTCATATAAAAGCTGTCATCCTTATGCTATTAAAAAGTGCGGTGATACAACAAGAATATTCTTTTTCTTTAATACACGAGTCTTGCAGAAGGCGTGCCACTAAATCCATGAACTCAAAACGCTAAAGCAAGAACAGTAGCAACAGTAATGCCATTTATGGGCGTGAAACAGAAATAAAACTAAACTGCAACGCTGGCAGCTTACATAGGAATTCGAAAAGTATTTAGAATAGTATCAAATATCTAGGTTGCCATTTTTGGTCGTAAGCAATTATTCAGAAAAGAAGGAAATTACGTTTGGAATATACTCACTATATTTAGGATTTACAAATTAGAATTCAAGAAAGATAAACTGAGGAACTTGCAGCTGGTTCGGGAATCACCTAAGTAAAGACTGTTACAAAAAACCGGATTTTAAGTACAGTCCACTGAAACAGGGCAGCAGCCAGGATACTTTAAAGTGAGACAAAGTAAGAGCTACCAGCGTTTTTTGTAAAAGTTTTACAAGACAAGTCTCAAATATCAGGATGCAGTGGATGTTACAAGGGAGGCAGAAATACAAAACTATTCCGAATTTCTGGACACTTCTAATTCAGATTAACAAATATTTTTTTTTGTCCCCCTCCCCTAAAAAATCTCGGCTGCAAGAGGCTTCAATTTCTAACCATTTACTAAGGGAGAAAAAAAATATATATAACACGTTTTGAAACAGAGAAAAGCTTGTAAATGTGAAAAAAGAAAATAAATCTGGGAAATAACAGCTTAGACAAATCGACAGAACTTGTTTTTTTTTAAGGAGATGGGTTGCAAATCTTAACCCTTCCAAAAATGTCACATAAAATGTTTTGAATTATAACAATTACTAATAATGTCATTCTGTGTTTCCTTTTATTTTATACCTTTCTCTTTCTATTTTTACCATCGTTAAGCCAATTCTAAGAGAGGATAAACATTCGGCATATAACGTTAATACATACTTATTGACAATAAAAATATTAACAGTGATGCAAGTTTTTTCAGCCGATTAAAATTTTGAGTTTTCGTGACATTTTGGCGGTTACCCGCTTCGAAAAATCGTGTACACCAAGTGGCACAAAAGATGCGTTGTGAAGTGTGCCATTTGTCCTAGAAAAAGTAGTGCTCTGAGTTGTATAGCTTGTGGTTGAAACTGGTTAACACCTCGATCGTAACTTCATAGGTGCTTTTAAAAGATTTTCGTGTAGACCAAAGAACATGATGTCAGAAGTTCCTTTGATACAATAAAAACTTGGCCAGGTTTGCCTTAGTGGAGGAGGGTCATAAACATAAGAGCCTGATTGTCATTCAGATTTTTCTTCATTTTCATTTAGATTCTAGAAAAAATTGATCATTTTATTATCGTCTGTCAAGTATAGAATGCTTTCTAGATACTGATTTTCGTAAGCTAGTAAAGAACACTGAGAGGTGGGACTGAAATTTTAAGCTTTCACAATTCAGTTTTATACTACTCAGCTTGGTCATGTGGTTTCATCACGGTTGCATCACGCATGGATTCTTTCCTAGGGACCGTGACCACCCCTAGTTATGGCTCAGATTCTTATAAATTAAGATAAAACGATAACATGTTGCAGCCTATATCTCGTCAAAGGTGGAGAAACTCTAAAAGTAATACTAATTGCGCATTTTCAGCCCGCTAATTTCCAAAAGAATGAAGTCAGGTCTATAGGCAAGGGAACTTACAGGGGAGGAAAAGGTGAGGAATGGTGCCTACTCCCTAGCTATGGCCTTGCTAATGTGGTCTTTGCCTCGTTAAAGTTGAAAAAAAACTCTTTAAAAACAAACTGCAGGGTAGTTGTATATCGTCAGTCGGGAATCAAAAGGTCGTATCTCCATAATTATAAATTTTCAGAAGAGCAAAAAAAACCTCATGTCTTTTTATTTTCCCTCTGATAACAGTAAAACAAAAACAAAAATCATAAAACTAAAATGGATTGATAAGTATTGGTTTTACATATCAATCCGTTTTTGTTTTATGCTTATGGGAGGCAAAATAAAAAAGTTGTGAGGTTTTTTTGCTCTTCTAAAAATTACAATTATGGATATACGACCTTTTGATACGTGACTGCCGATATTTCCATCCTGATTGTTGCCGAAGGATACACGTTTTTGACACGACTACAATTAAGAGCTCATAGGAGCACCAAGTCGTTTGAGACCAATACAGTGTGCATACTCCACCCCAAAATTTTCAAAGCTTCGCTCTTTGCCCCTCCCCAATAAGATCGAACTTCTTATAAATTCTTCCCATGACCTCTTTCTGCCTCTTTCCGTTAGGGGGAAACCTACTTTTCATTTGATCCAAGATGGATGGCTGAAAAGCTCCACCTTTAACAAGCTATAGCCTTCATCCGTAAAACATGACCTACTCACCTTAACTTTTCTTTCATTATAGCCCTAGAAAGTAGGAATGAACACAGTCAAACATATAAACAAGAGAACCTACAGGCAAAGGCGAGGAACTGAGATGACCTCCTGACAATGGGCTTGCTTCAAAGTCACAACAAAAACGGATTTATTTTACATTCTGAAGTTACCGGCATTATCATACAGTTCGTGATAACGTACTGTAAGTAAGGAGCGACCCGGCTCAATAGTAACCGAAACTCTAAAAACGGAAATTTGATATCAATAGATACATCAAAAGAATCAGATTTTTATTCTGATTTCAAATATGTAAGTTTCATCAAGTTTAGTCTTACCCATCAAAAGTTACGCACCTGAGAAAATTAGCATTATTTTCGAAAAAAAAGGGAAACACCCCCTAAAAGTGATAGAACCTTAATGAAAATCACATCAGATTCAGCGTATCAGAGAACCTAACCTACTGTAGAGGTTTCAAGCTCATATCTTCAAAAATGTGAAATTTTAATTTTTTGCAAGAAGAAAGATCATGGTTGCGTGTTTATTTTTATTTTTATTTATTTTATTTTTTTCAAGGGTGATCGTATCGACCCAGTAATCCTAGAATATCGCGGGAGGGCTCACTCGAACGAAAATTAAAAGTTCTAGTGCCCTTCTTAAGTGACCAAAAAAATGGAGGCCAACTAGCCCCCTCCCACGCTCATCTTTTTTCCAAAGTGATCCGATCAAAATTTTGAGATAGTCATTTTGTTTAGCATGGTCAAAATATACAATAACTATGTCTCTGAGGGTGACTTAATCCCCCACAGTCCCCTGGGGAAGGGCTGCAAGTTATGAACTTTACCCAGTGTTTACATATAGTATAGGTTATTGGGAAGTATACATACGTTTTCAGGGGGAATTTTTCTGGTAGTGGGGGGTCGGGGTTTACGTGGGGGGATCTTTCCGAGCAGGAATTTTTCATGGGAAAAGGGACATTGTTATGAAGGGGCCGCCGGATTTCCCAGCATTATTTAAAAAAAACGATCAGAAATTAAAAAAAAAAAAAGTTTTTCGACTGAAAACTTTTCAACTTCAGAACTTAAAACAAACAGAAACTGTTACGTATATGATTGAGTTCACCCCCTAGTCCATACCTCGCTCTTTACGCTAAAGTTTCTTTAGTACTTTCATAAGAGCTATTTATTTTAATTAACCGCCTTTGTGATTAAGGGGTCATTCTTAAAGACTTGGAAAAAAAATTCGAACTTTAGCGTAAAGGGCGAGATAATGACTAGAGGGCATATACGCAATAAAAATATACAAATATAGAAGTTCGTTACGTAAGTTAATTCGTAAGTTACGTATATTTATTACTAATGAAAACGTTTGCAAATAAAATTAAACAACTTTCGAGAAAGCTATTTAGCCAAAGAAAAAGTAAAATTAACATGCAAATTTCGTTAGTAGTAATCAACCTTATACTTTGCCAACGCCCCCGTACCAAACAGGTTTTTCTGGTAGGTATTCTATTCTACAGGTCATTACATCTTTGCCAAGAGATTTACGCAATTAATTAAACCTGTATTATAAAACCAGCGCGTCTTGTTTCGAGTTTTAACGGACAAGTTTTTTGATAACTTGATAGGTGATTTGAATAAAGGAATTCAAATATTTTGTCTATGAAATAGAAGCTAACTCAATTTGCGAAAAGGTATTCCATTTGAACAGCTCTGATTGAATTGTCGCCGACAATAAAGATTTAATCGCTGCTAAGCCTATTGTTATTGCGAAAAGGTTACTCAATTTGCTTCTTAGTGTTAAATGACATATTTCCAAATATGATCATTTTGAAAAGCAGACGAAAAAAATTGGTTTGTTCCCTCATTTCTGTATGGCAGGAGATAACTTAATTTACTTAGACAATGAACGATATTAATTAGTGATTGATTGTATCAGTGGAGAAAAAAAGGATTAAACTGATTAACAGTTAAGGTAACCCCAAAGGAGCTGTTAACTGAGGTAATTTGTTATAAATTTGAAAAATACCTAACGACGAATCGGAAATGGTTGATTAACATTTGCAAAAAAAAAGGGGTAATGGGATTTGCGAATTGGAGGAGATTGGGTGGTTATGCACTGTTTAATAAACAAGTGATGTTTTGGAGAGTATTGTCAATTTAAATAGGATCTAACGTTCCCCGGGGGGTCTACTTAAATTGGGCTGAGTTGCACGAAAGTTCAGTATTACGAGAGTTCAGTAGCACGGGGGTTCAGTTGTACAGGCTTTCGGTTATACAGGACTTCTGTTACATGGAGGGATTCATTTGAACGAGGGGGAATTGGTGATTTTGGAGGAGATGGAGTGATACTGTACAGTATAATACACAAGTAATGTTTTGGAGAGTATTGCCACTTAAAAAAAGTTTTTAGAAATAAAAAAAAATTAACAATAAATGGCTGAAAAGTGTTTTGAGGGAGATGGACTGCATGGAGGGTTGAGATGCACGAGAGTTCAGTTAAGGGGGGGGAGGGGGGGGTAAATTGAAAACGTTTGATTAAAATGTGCAAAAAAAAGGATTAAGGGAATGTGCGAATTGGAGGAGATGGGCTAGTTATGCACTGTATAATACACAAGTGATGTTTTGGAGAGTTAGGGGACGTGTTTGTCTCTTTGGGCTATGTGTGTCTCTTTGGGGCGTTT
Source organism: Artemia sp. Qi Xiang Cuo (assembly GCF_049724085.1). Lineage (NCBI taxonomy): Eukaryota > Metazoa > Arthropoda > Branchiopoda > Anostraca > Artemiidae > Artemia > Artemia sp. Qi Xiang Cuo. The sequence continues at coordinate 361,932 of NC_142796.1, read as the reverse complement.
GAATCTTTTGGTCTGTATGTGTCTGTATGGGCGTTTTTTTGTATCTTCGGGCTGTGTGTATCTCTTTAGCCTGTGTGTGTGCCTCTTTAGGCTGTGTGTCTCTTTGAGCAGTTTGAATCTTTTTGGTCTGTGTGTGTCTCTTTTAGCTTTTTGTGTCGTTTTGAGCTTTGTGTGTCTCTGTTGGATTTGTGCATCTCTTTGGGCCGTGTGCATCTCTTTGAGCTGTATGTTTCTCTTTGGACTGTGTGTATCATTTTGGTATGTGTGTCTTTATTTTAGCTGTATTATGTCTCTTAGGGCTCGTGTATGTCTCTTTGGAGCTATGTGTGTCTCTTTGGGGTGTTTGAATCTTTTGGTCTGTATGTTTCTGTATGGGCTATGGGCGTTTTCTGTCTCTTTGGGCTGTGTGTGCGTCTCTTTGGGCTTTTTGTGTCTCTTCGGGCGCTGTGTATGTCTCTTTAGCCTGTGGGTATCTCTTTGGGCAGTGTGTGTCTCTTTAGGCTGTGCGTCTCTTTGGGCAGTTTGAATCTTTATAGTCTGTGTGTGCCTCTTTTGGCTGTTTGTGTCGTTTTGGGCTTTACGTCTCTCTTTGGTCTGTATTTGTCTCTTTGGGCTGTTTGAGTCTTTTAGGTCTGTTTTTGCCTCTGTGTGTTGTGTTTCTCTTTTTCCTGTCTGTATCTATTTGTGATCTTTGTGTCTCTTGAGACTGTGTGTGTCTCTTTGGGCTGTATGTCTCTTTGAGCTGTTTGAGTTTTTTTTGTCTGTTTGTGTCTCTTTGGGCTGTTTGAGTCTTTTTGGTCTGTGTTTGTCTCTTTGGGCTGTTTGTGTCTCTTTGGGCTGTGTGTGTTTCTTTGGGCTTTGTGCGTCTCTTTGGGCTGTGTGTCTCGGTGGACTGTTTGAGTCTTTTTGATCTGTTTGTGTCTCTTTGGGCTGTTTGAGTCTTTTTTGGGCTGTGTTTGTCTCTTTGGGCTTATGTCTCTTAGTGCTGGTTGTGTTTCTTTTGGCTTTTTGTTTCTCTTTGGGATGTTTGAGTAATTTTGGTCAGTGTGTCTTTCTTTTGGCTGTTTGTGTCTCTTAGGTGTCGTATGTGCCTCTTTGGGCTATGTGTGTCTCTGGGGCGTTTGAATCTATTGGTCTGTATGTGCTTGTATTTGTATTTTTTTGTCTGTGTGCGTTTCCTTCTGCTTTTTTTTTCTCTTATTTGCCATGTGTGTCTCTTTGGGCAATGTGTGTATATTTGGAGAGTTTTAATCTTTTTTTTCTGCATTTGTATGTCTGTGCGTTTTTTGTCTGGTTTGGGGGTTTTTGTTTCTATTTTGTCTATGCGTTTATATTCAAAAAATGTGTATATCTAATTATCGTGTATTTGTATGTTTTGTCTGTGTCTGTCTATTTAGGTTGTATGCCTCTTTGGGCAGTTTGTATCTATATGGTCTGTGTGTGCCTCTTTTGGCTATTTGTGTCTCTTCGGGCTTTGTGTCTCTCTGTTGGATGTGTGCGTCTCTTGTCTCTTTGGGCTGTGTGTCTCTTTGAGCTGTTTGAGTCTTTTTGGTCTGTGTGTGTGTCTCTTTGAGCTGTTTGAGTCTTTTTGGTCTGTTTGTGTGTCTCTTTGGGCTGTTGTTTGTGTCTCTTTGGGCTGTGTGTGTTTCTTTGGGCTTTGTGCGTCTCTTTGGACTGTGTGTCTCGTTAGACTGTTTGAGTCTTTTTGATCTGTTTGGTTCTCTTTGGGCTGTTTGAGTCTTTGTTGGGATGTGTTTGTCTCTTTGGGCTTGTGTCTCTTTGGTCTATGTCTGTCTCTTTGGGCTATGTGTGTCTCTTTGGGATGTTTAAGTCATTTTTGTCTGTGTGTCTTTCTTTTGTCTGTTTGTGTCTCTTAGGGGTCGTGTATGCCTCTTTGGGATGTGTGTCTCTTTGGGACGTTTGAATCTTTTGGTCTGTATGTGTCTGTATGGGCGTTTTTTTTTGGTCTCTTTGTGTTTCGTTGGGGGTTTTGCGTCTCATTTGGCTGTTCTTCTCTTTGGAGTTTTTGTTTCTTTTTTTTATTTTCGTTTCTCTTTTGGAAGTTTGAGTCGTTTTTTGGTTTTTTTTGTCTCTTTAGGATTCTGTCTCTTTTGAATGTGTGTGTTTCTTTGGGATATGTGTGTATCTTTGTGCTGTTTGAGTCATTTTGGTCTGTGTGTGTCTCTTTAGGCTCTATGTCTCTTTGGGAAGTTTGAATCTTGTTTGTCTGTCTGATTTTCTTTTGGCTGTTTGTGTCTCTTAGTGGAAAAGTGTGTCTCTTTGGGACAATTTGTTTCTCTTTGGAGTGTTTGAATCTTTTTGGTACGTATGTCTATGTATTGGCGTGTTTTTTTTGTCTCATTGATCTGTTTTTGTTTGTCTTTTGGGTTTTTGTTTCTCTTAGGAAGCTGTGTATTTATATTTATCCTGTATGTGTCTCTTTGGGCTGTGTGTGTCTCTTTTGGCTGTATATCTCTTTGGGCAGTTTGAATCTTTATGGTCTGTGTGTGCCTCTTTTGGCTGTTTGTGTCGTTTTAGGCATTGTGTCTCTCTGTTGGATGTGTGCTTCTCTTTGGGCCGTGTACGTCTCTTTGAGCTGTATGTGTATCTTTGGGCTGTGGGTGTCTCTTTGTGATCTATGTATCTCTTTAGGTTGTGTGTGTCTCGTTGGACTGTGTGTCTTTTTGGGGTGTCTGAGTCTTTTTGGTATATGTTTGTCTCTTTGGGCTGTTTGTGTCTCTTTGGGCTGTGTATGTTTCTTTGGGCTTTGTGTGTCTCTTTGAGATATGTGTCAATAATTTTAAGCAATAAATATATTTAAGCTTAACCAGTCTTTATTCTATATAATAGTTATATTGTAATCAAGTAACAAACTCTTTCTTGAAGTAGCCTCTTGGATACACAATGCAGAAACTTCATTTATGAAACTATGCAAAAATTGTAAGTAAGTAACAAATTCTTTCTTGAGTTCATCTTTTGGATACACAATACAGAAATTTCATTCAGGGAATTATGAAAAAATTGTGAGTTAGTAGCAAATTCTTTCTTGAATTCACCAGATGGATAAACAAAAAGACATTTTGTTCAAGAAAATATGACAAAATTCTAAGTAAGAAACAAACTCTTTCTTGAAGTTACCTCATGGATACAAAATGCAAAAATTTCATTTAAGAAATTATGAAAAAATTGTAAGCAAGTAACAAACTCTTTCATGAAGTCACCTCGTTGATATGAAAAAATTGTAAGTAAGTAGCAAATTCTTTTTTGAATTCACCTGCTGGACAAACAAAAAAGAAATTTCGTTCAAGAAACTATGACAAAATTCCAAGTAAGCAACAAACTCTTTAATGTTTTCATGACTTAGATACACGATGTAGAAATTTAATTCAAGAAATTATGAAAAAATTCTCAGCAAGTAACAATTTCTTTCTTGAAGTCAACTCTTGTGTGGAAATTTAATTCAAGAAATTATGAAAAAATTTTCAGTAAGTAACAATTTCTTTCTTGAAGTCAACTCTTGAATACACAATACGGGAATTTCATTCAAGAAATTATGAAAAAATTGTAACTAAGTAGCAAATTCTTTCTTGAACTCACTTGTTGAATAAACAAAAAGACATTTCATTCAAGAAATTATGACAAAATTCTAAGTAAGTAACAAACTCTTTATTGTTTTCACGAGATAGATGTACGATGTAGAAATTAATTTCAAGAAATTATGAAAAATTCTCAGTCTAAGTAGTAAATTCTTTCTTGAATTCACCTGTTGGATAAACAAAAAGACATTTCGTTCAAGAAATTATGTCAAAACTCCAAGTAAGTAACAAACTCTTTTATGGTTTTCACGAGTTAGATACACGTTATAGAAATTAATTTCAAGAAATTATGAAAAAATTCTCAGTAAGTAACCATTTCTGTCTTGAAGTCAACTGTTGGATACACAGTACTGAAATTTCATTCAAGAAATTATGAAAATATTTGTAA
>NC_142796.1:325271-357448 GCF_049724085.1 Artemia sp. Qi Xiang Cuo | reverse complement strand
CTATTGGTATCAAAAACCCGTTTTCTAGAGTTTTGGTTACCATTGAGCCGGGTCGCTCCTTACTTACAGTTCGTTACCACGAACTGTTTGATTTTTTGCGATTTTCTACCCATGTTTCTTTCCTTTTTAGATTCGGCGCCCGCTGCTACCAAAAACTGCGTAACTGCGCATGGAGTTCTTTATTATTAAAAAATAAAATTCCAATTTGTTTTTCTAATTTTCCAAGATATGCGTGGTTGTGCAAGTTTCAACTTAACCAATTCGAACAGACATATCCACTTTCATTGTCATTAGTACTTAAATTTGAGTAGAATATAGCTGACAGATTTAATTTTGGAGCATTCAACAACCAATTGCCTAAATAAAGCATCTGGCTAGCTGTTTTGTAGGGTACCCTTTGGTCATGAGACACTTCATAGGGCACCAAAGTTATAAAAACTCCACAAAAACGTTTTTTCTGCTCATAGATCCCTATGTTCATCTTGCATTCCCTTCTTCTCTGCATCCCACCCGTTAATACCCTCTCTTACTACCCTCTTCTTACATTTTACTTACTAATAGTGTCTATCCCATTGCTTTTAACCACATTTGCTTTTGACTAAAACATCTTCAAATGTCTTTTTCTCACGGTAATTAAATTAGAACCACAAAAAAAGAAAAAGCTATTGACACATTAATACGCTTACGTGACAACCCAGCCGTCTAGAGATGGATTTACAACATCTTTTTGACATTTCCTAAAACAAGCGCCTTCTTCAGGCAGGTTTGCAACTAAATTTAGGAAATTAGGTTTCAGACAAAACCATGCACGAGTGAAGAATTTTTTTTTGGAGGACTTAGCAATAGGGGAAAAAAAATATTGAAAATTTGAATTAGAAGAATTTAGAATTAGTTGGGAAAGGGGAAATTTAGGATTAGTTGAGTAAGGCATGGCCCATGAGCCCCCTCTCCCTCGTATGTCCTTGGATAAAACTATCTGTTTAATACAGTTTTTTGAATCAAGTGCCCCCGGTTAAAAGCCATTGATGCAATATTTAAAGATGTGGTATGATGAAACAACTTACCTTGAAATATGAGGAATTCAAGATTGCCCTAAAATCTGCTCTTTTTTAGTATGAGACATATGCCCTTTTGTCCAATCTCCCTCCCCCTGAAATATAGCATAATCCTGCTAAAATATTGACTGTGTCAATTGTCTATTGTGAAACGTCTTTTGAACCCAACCCGAAATTTTTACCTGTTTCGGATCTAATTTAGGGGCCTACTGAAATTCAGCGAATGGGAATGAGGCAAAAATTTTCAAGTTGGAGAGGCAGATGCTCGGATTTAACGATTTTTGCCTAGAAAGTGTCATATTTTTCAGACTGTTATAAAATTTTGTAGATTTCGTATTTTTGTTCTGAGACCACACTGGCTACTACGACCTGCATTGGATTAACGGCATTTCTTGAGGACTAAGGTCCTTGCGTCGGCTTTACTGTCCTGCTACAGCTGAGTTCGAGCTCTTAGTCCTGTATTACCAAGCTGAGAACAAATCCACTGCGCCACCACTGGACCTGGCGTTCGAAAAACAAAGGATGAAAATAATAAACAAAAGAAAAAAGGAGAAAAGACAAAGCCAAACGAGGGTGATTTTCAGCCAAAGAATAAAATTTCCCTTTTGTACAGTTTAATACAAAATGTAGTTTGTTTTCAATTGCACCGAGGACAGCTTAGTGGAGATCTTTGCCAAAATACCTGCTTTCTCTTATAGTTTAATTCCCCGGCTAAAAATCAACCTCGTATTGTTTTTCCTTTTTTAGTTATGTTTTTTTAGTTCTTCTATTTTTGTCGTTCGTCAAAATTTGTTGCCCCAAGGAAGCTTGGGAAGGATGAAGCCCCCCCCCTCCAGCCTCCCTTTTGAATACCATTCCCAATATTTATTCTGAGCCAAATGTGTTTGAATTTTGCTTAGTAATTAGCAATAAAACGATTTAAAAAATGCATTCCCAAATAAAGGCACCTTTCTTGACAACCACAGCCAATTAATATGGCTTTACAGCATCCTTGAGACAATTCGCAAAACAAGCATCTATGTCAGACTGTTTTGCAATTAAATTCGCAGAAATTGGATAGTAGAAAAGACCATCTGTTAAATATCCCTTTTCAAAGAATGGAGAGACAACAGATCTATAAAAACTATTTTCTTCTTTTATGATATGGCTTCCGCTAAAAAAAACCTTTGGAAAGAACTCAGAAAAACCTGTTGCTAAGAATGTTGTGTCATATTTCTATGATTAATGCGGAAATAAGCTAATGTTTTCTAACAGAACTTCTTTGAACAATGAGCCAAATCGTCAATTCTAGGAATTAATCAAATTGAAAATTACTTTATACCCCCGACAAGGCCGTATCCAGGGGGGTTAGGGGATTTGACCCCCCCCCCCAAAAGAATGTTTTTCAAATTCGTAAAAACGTAACAAAAATGAATATAAACAAATTGTTGATGTGTTTTTTAAAGTTTCTTTTGTACCCCTCCCCCCTACCTACCTCCACGGAAAAAAATCTTTTTGTAAAACACCCCCCGAAAAAAAATCCTGGATTTTTTTTTATCTTGCCCCCCGGACAGGATCGTTTTGCAGGACCAAACGTGGGAAAGGGGGGTTAAAAAATCCTAAAATGAATGCTAGTGGTTTTAAGGTTCTGAACTCATAAATGCTGTCCTAAAAGCGCCAACGATATTGAAATGAAAACATTTTTGTTTCCTTGTCTCATTTCAGTTCTATTCGTACCTCAGGTCTATATCAGATTTTTCCCTGGGTTGTTTCGAAATTATGAATTTTTTAGGGTTATACTAAATTTTGGCAGCGTCGCCACTTTGAACTGTGGAAATTAATAACTAAGTCTAATAATCTGAAATTTGACAACGCTTTTCGCCCATAAAAATTCAAACACTAACGACCTGTTGATTCCCAAGGACTACTGCATCTGCAAGGGAAAGCTGCCCCTTCTTAAGCTGTTTGGTGTTTTTTTTTTTTTTTTTTTTTTTCACCCACGTTTTTTTAAGATGTTTTAAGATTTTGTACATTGGGTTGAATGAGGTTGAGCTACGATGGGACAAATTTTCACTTACCTTTGCTTTTCATACTCGGTTATGTAAGTTTACTAAGAATTCTGTCTTTAAAGATTCAGCTTACAATTCATAGATTTATAAGATTTATGCTTGGTGATTTTTTTTTTAACCTTATAGAATAGTATCTCATCGGAACACTTGTATATCAAATTATATTACTTTGCTGATAGTCTTAATGCATACGCACAATTTCGGTGGGATAGGGGGGCTAGTAAACTTTTTATATCTCCTTGTCCACGAATTAAAACCGTTCACCTTGATGAATGACATCGAAAGAGCAATTCACCAAGTTCCAAGGAATCATTATGATGTCAACATCGACAAAAAAGACATTCCGCTCATCTGTGTTAGGCATTACAACACTGGATTTAAATAACAAGAATTTTACTAGTAGCCTTAGTTAATATTTATTATCTGATAAATTGTGGCTGACCTTTAGGATCCACAGCGGTTGTATCTCATCTTAGCTTTTAACGGTCACTACCGGTACTAATTACAATAGTCACAACACTTGTTGTCTTTTACAAGTTACGCTACATGAAAAAAACCATTTTGATTGCCTTTTAATGACAAGATAATTACGATTAGTTTATCGCTTGTAGAAGATATGATGAATGTTGCAATAAAATTTAATCAGATGGCTGACATGTCTGGGCATATCATATATATATATATATATATATATATATATATATATATATATATATATATATATATATATATATATATATATATATATATATATATATATATATATATATATATATATATATATATATATATATATATATATATATATATATATATTTTTATTTTTTTTTTTTTTATATATATATATATATATATATATATATATATATATATATATATATATATATATATATATATATATAAATTCGAAAACATTTTTTGGGAGGAAACACTTGTAATTGCCCTAAATGGGGGCACTTAACAATATCTTACTTCATCTTCCTTTTAAACGTTGCACTTTATGTTCAGGCCTTTTAATTATTTCTGGAAAGGCGCGCACGCTATGAAAAGAGTTGAAGGAGGTTTTGAGTCTTTATCCCCCTCCCTATCACCGTGCCTCCCGCCTTGTGATATATCCAATTGTTTACTATTTTTTCCATATTTTTTATAATTTTTCGCATAATCTGTGTTTTGGCTATTTTTGGGGCATTAATGTTTCCCTGAATTTTAGCCCCTCTCATCTGAAATAAATAGATACGTGAGTGGCTAATCGTGGGTAATAATTCTATATTTACACATTCCCTTCTATAGTATACTTTTTTTTCAAGTAAATTAAACTTGTTAAAACTCGAGAGAGCATGACGTAATAAATAATAACCTTAGTAAAAATTTAGACAAGCAAGAAATGGACATGGTCTTGAAAATTGGACGCGGACTGTATTTGTGGAATTTGGCGTTGCTCATTGCCAAAATATGTCGGTTCATTTATCAAACCTCAAGGATACAGTCAGGGAAAAAAGGCTATTTTAAATTGGAATGGTCATCTGGGAATCGTAAGATTAAGTATATACTAGTAAACAAACAAAAACCCCAAGGGATTGAGGACTATATGTCGGAGATGTATGCACTGTGTGCATCTTAGTTATTTTTGCAATAAGGAATCCCGGGTGTAGATCCTGGCTGAAAAATTTGCATTTTCTGTTTTTTCATTAGCTGTCAATTTTCTCATTTTTCTTGTTGTCCTACTTTTTATCTTTCTTTGTTTTGTAGCGGCCTATATAGGTGCTGTCACACTATTTTCTATTTATGGAAAGTTTTTAGTTTTTATTATTTATTTCTATTTTGACGATTTTTGAAAAAAAAAACGATTAAGTGTTCGTCGTTTTTGCTCGTCTAAGTCATGATTCCACTTTTGGTTTTAAACGAAAGGGTCACCGTTACGCGCAAAAAACACACCGCTATGACGACCGTCATGTAACTGACAACATTGCTATTTGACTTCGTAGTGAAACTTGACGTTCTCTAGAAAACCCACTCTTGATGCTTTGTATAGACGCTATCATTACGCCACTGAACACCACATTACGGTTGCTTGAGACGCCACTGCTTTTCTTGGAAACCATACAGGTTAAAGTAAAATTCTATGTAGAACTCGAGGCTACTTGGCATGGTGCCTGTGGTACCGGTAAAATCTGCTCCGCAAATGACGTAACGTATTCCAAAGCCATAAGATATACGAATGTGAAAGGTTCTGGAGCATAGTGTGGAAGCACCATGCTAATTTTTCCCGTGTGTAACTGAAAGATTGAAGCTATTTCGAGCATAAATTTTAGAATTGATCAATCGAAGTGAAGATTTTGAAATGTGAAAAGATTGCTATTTAAAACAACAGTTTTCCTATCTTTACATTAAATTTGGCAAATGATATAAGCTAATAGGAGACTATGCTTAGGAACTAGTGTCGGTATAGACTTTCCAAACCTATTTCTTGCCTCTAATTTTTCGTTTCTGCGCGACAAGTGTGACTTTAAAATCAAGTAAATACATATAATATTCCTGGAGATTGCCTTTTAGCAATAAGTTTGACTTCGGGTGCCTAACAGAGGTGGTCTTAGGGGAGGGCTGAGGTGGCACTTGGCCTGGGTGTTGGAATTTTAGGAGCGATAAATTTCAAATAAATAATTCGACGGTTCTAACCATGTTGTAATTTTTGAAATTTTACACAAGAGGCACAAGAGATGACAGCACCGCCACCAGTGCCTAAGGCATAAGTTTTGAGTGTCGAAGCCAATTGGTTAATTTTTTGATTTAGCTGACCAAGGCTAAAATTACTATTAGGCTAAACCCTGCTTGTTTGTTTGATCACCCTTGACAAAGATGTTTTTGGCTCAGAGCAGGCATGTGAATCTAGAGGTGGAAATTTTTTTAGACAACACTGTATTTCCACTTACAATAAAAACCAAATCGGAATATAGAAAAACGGGTAAAAATGTTTCAATATTCTAAAAGTAGGTTACCACCGACTGTTTGAATAGTATAGGCGGCGGATCTTAACTTTTTCGTTAAAAATATGGTGCTTGATATTTCTTGGTGTACCCAATCCTTGAATCACCGCTAGATTACAGTTAAAACAAAATGAATATATAAAAAAGTGGGTATTTAACAAGACAGTGAAAAAACACTCTTAATAATCAATATTGACTATAATAATAAGATGATAAAAATCTAATGGAAATAAAAATTTTGTAATAATAATAATAACAGTCCGAGTATTTTGACTTCACATCAAGATAAGATTGATTTATCATTTAATACACATACAATATTACATTTTTCTTTTCCTCCAAAGGCTCATTGGCCTGTAAATAAAGGAGAAGACAAACAAGTCACTTACTCAGAGAAGAAAAAAAAAATAATCACTTACTCACAGAGAGAAGAGCAGAAAAGAGATGAAAATAAAATAGGAATAAAATAAAAACTATAGAAAACAAAATTAAATAGACTGAATAGACTAAATTATTTAAGTAGATTAAATAGGCTCCCGTAAAATAATAATGAATATGTAAGACAAATAAATAAATAGATAAAAATAACTTCTAAGAAGCCAAAGAATTTTTATATTTTTTGAACAAATCGAATGAGTGGTACCTTTGAGCTGATTCAGGCAACTTATAGCATACAATATGAATCGCCGTTAAAGGATTAAAATCTGACCTAATACAAGGAGTAAAAGGAACTAGAAGATGATTTTTTGTATTGTGAAGATTATAATTATTCTGATCAGAGGTAAAAAATGGCGGGACACTTAGGGGCCGGGGGATGTCACCGTGAAGCTAAGAAAAAGTAAAACATGCACACGAAAAAATATACAGTGACTCTAGATCAAGTAATCGGATAACTCCTGAACGATCGGTTTCCTGAATGAGGTTTCTATCAAAGGCATCCGTTGATAAAGGCCTCCGGATGTAACACCAAATTGTTTGTCCAAAACAGGTTTTTTTCTTCGTTTTTTTCACGGTCTTGTTGTAAAATCTTACCTTTTTCTAAATATTCATTTTTTTTTAATTGTAATCTAGATGTGGTCCAAGGATTGGGTACACCAAAAAATATTAAGCACAGTAGTTTTTCGAAAATTTAAAGACTTGCCACCTGTGTTATTCATTCATTAATGGTCCAAATAATAAAAGGGTGCATCGAATGGTAGCGAAAAATTAAAGGAAATAAAAAAAAAAACTTTGAAAATAGAGCTTGGAAAAAAGTTGAATATAAAAGAAAAAAAAAACTAACAAAAACTTAAAATTTGACATAAGCCATCATATCTCGCTATTTTTCTTCTTTTCTCGGAGACAGTTTTTTACTTTCCCCGAAGGCTTTGTAATCGTTTTTCCTTGCCTCCAGGGTACCCAAAGTGATTCCTAGCAAAGAATCCCTAGCAAAGAAAACCACAGTCGTAGGTTGAGAGTGAAATCTCTTTTTCTTCCTTGAAAGAAATTTTGAAATTGCCATCATTGGTAGAAATATAGGTTAAATCTCGGATACTGCCAAAATGTTTTGGTTTATTTACAAATATGAAGGAAAAGCTAAAGGAGAAATGTATTCATTGATCGGAACAGCCCTCGAGAATTTCGGAAATTAAATAGGTATTAGAAAACAAATTGAAGGAATTTCAGTGGTTCTGTAGATTTATGGAGGGAGAGGGGGTGGGGGTTTTGGGCTACCCCGAAATTTAAAATTAATTAAAAATTCTGGGCCCTTTTTCAAATTGTAATTATGTTGTTATTGCCACGAAAAAAATTCCGCATACGTTCCTGAGAGTTTATCTAAACTTTACGAAGTTTCCTGTAATCTCCTTCCGAGTATATATCTTAAAAATGAGGAGTGTAACATTTTTTCAACTTGACAAATATTTTACACAACCCCGCAGAATTTTAAAAAAAAAAAAAAAAAAAAAAAAAAAAATCTGGCCTACTAGATTTTTTTTGAATCGAAGATTCAACAGAGATCTTCCTGAACTTTATTTTTTTCGTTTTTTTTACCTTCCAGATTCCTGTAAATACTGGGATTCAAACTTGTGAAAGATGCCACAGGAAAGCGACAGGACCAGATCCAAAAAATTGAAGTATCACACTTTCCAAGGACCCTCTCCCATTCCAGATATTATTTGGAAAAAATACTCTCAACTACTACTACAATAAGCTCGTCAAATCGTTGTACAGCCTGTGGCCAACGCTCTGAAGGGCGCTCCTCCTTATATCCTGCTCTCTTTAAATTTTTCACTTTTGCTATCCCCCAAGAAATTTTCAGAAATATATAGGACCTTTCACATACCCCTTTGGTCTATTTAATAAATTTATTGTAATACCACTTTCTTTGTGTAATCTGAGGACATGTCCAAGGATGGTTACTAACCCCCTGAAATATTTGCTTTTGCGTCTTATTTTGAATAATGTCAAACAACCCGCCTTAGACTTTAAGCGAAGAAACTCAAAAATGGGTTGAAATCAGTATAAAAATATGGAGGATAAACTTCCAAAGTGCATAAGAAGCCATATATTTTAGCCTCAAAATATTTTTATACGACTCTCCTCCCGTTACGAATATTCCTAGACTGTTTTTAAAGCCAGTTTTCTCTTAGAACCTATTAATGGTTTTCATTTTAGGAAATGACGGGATACCTCTGTTGGAGCTGGGTGACCAGCCTGAATTGCTTTTGGAAATTTCAGTTGCAAACTTAGGGGAACCAGCTTACGAAGCAGGGCTGTTTGTCGAGCATTCTCGTGGACTATCTTTCGTCGGCAGAATTACTGAGGTAAACCCATAGACGTACTAGTTTATAATACACTTGAGACAGCATGTATTTTGGTGACTTACTGGCGATTTCTCTTTCATGGCTCCTACAAAGATTTCCTGAGGTGTTCCTGAGGCAGGCAAAACTGGTTATTTAGTTCTGCTTCTTTATTGCCACCGTGCTTGCTATGAAATCAGGTCGGTTTTTATCTGCTCACTTGTAATACTTTACAAAATGATCCTTAGCCTGTGTTTGTATTACAAAATCCCTATTTTCATAACTGTTGCTAATTATTTACGTCAGATAATTATTACTACTAACTTAAAATATCCCTTTTTAGTGAACTCACATACATGGGCATACGTAGCCTCTTCTCTAGGGGGGCGGGCAGTCGATTCTGTGATGAAGGGGGGGACTGAAGTTATTTTGACAGTTCATAAAACCTTACATTGCCAGTAAGTTCTATCATACCTATGAAATCTTTATTAACAAATAATCACCAAAAATAATAAATCATCAATAAGCTTCAGCATTTATCAATCTTCTTGGATTAGAGCTAAATCTTTCCAAGACATTATGGATAATTGCTTCTTGTTTAACTTTTATTCCGTCATTCCAGCTGTTTATTTCCAGCCTTTTCAACCATCTAGCTTTTATCAACTGCTTTTTTAGCCATCTACCTTTTTTCAACTGTTTTTTCAACTGTCTGTTTTTTCAACCATCTGCTTTTTTAGCCATATCTAGTGTAAATCTGAAGTTCTAGGGGAGGGGGGCAGCCCTACTCTGCCCCGCCTTCCTTACGCCCATGCCCACATAATTTGACTTAATTAGTTAGTTGTTTTAGTTTTGACTTAATTAATTAGTCATTTGACTTAATTAGTTGAGATTAAGCAATTTTCGTAGTAACGATTGTGATGGATGTGGTAAAAGACCAAATAGGTTCTTTTCCAACCATGTTAAAAATTGCCAATCATCGATATATTTTTTCTGTGAGTGATGTTTTATTCTGTTTACTCTTTGCTGTCTTTTGATTTATTGCTTAATTGAATTGTATGTGTTCCCCCTCCTTTTTAAACCTAGGAGCCTTTGGGGGATTAATATCAGGCATTCATTGTATGCTTAGTCTCATCTTATTATCTAGTATCTATTCCAGTAACAAATCAATGAGTAAATCTTATAATTTCCATACTAACTCTCATAAAGTTAGTAAATATCTTGACCACAGATGAATTATTTGATCAGCGTCTAGCTCTCGTGCAGTGGTGCCATTTGGGCAACATCTGGGATAAGGGGGTATCCGGTCTAGGGTCTTGGAGTGTCGTTTTTTCATTTTGTATTTAGTGCACTGTATACTGTAGCGTCTTCTTTTTGAGAGACATAGGGGAGACATATATGTGCCAACCACAAACTAAGGGAATGGCTTCCAGAATAAACAATACATCTCTATCCATGAACCCATATGAATAACCCTGTCAACCAGTTCTGACTGACTATCCTGTCACTACAATCGGGAATCGCGCAAGAAAATTTAACAGCTCCTATGTCTTGATATATCCATGGTTCGAATACTCAAAAGAACAGGACTCGATATTCTGCTTCTGTTGCCGACACTTCAGTGGATCATCGCTAAGATCAGGCGAACGATATGGCGCAAGAGCATTCATCGGCGTAGGATTGAGAAAGTGGAAAGACATTTCAGAGCTGGTAAGGCAGCACGAAAGCAGTGACCGGCACAAAGCATGTGCCATTTCTTGGACCAAATTTAAAGCTATTCAGACAGAGACGACCGAATCTGTTGCCTCATGCCTCTCCAAAGGACGGGAAAAAGATATATTAGAGAAGAGACGGTATGTAAAGGCTCTGCTAAAGACTACAGCCTTACTTGGACGGCAATGGTCTTGCGAAAAGACCTCTCAAAAAAGGAACAACTTGCAATCTTAGCGCGCTATTTTAATGATATGAAAATCAAAGAAAGAGCCATAGGTTGCTACTACATGCGCAAGGTTGACGCTGAGAGTTTGGCCAACTTTATTTGCAACAAAATAAAGGGCATCGGCCTTGACTGGTCAAAATGTGTTGGACAGTGATATGATGGGGTGAGTGTAATGAGCGGACGTTCTTCAGGAGTACAGGTTCGTCTCCGGGAAAAAGCACTGCAAGTGGTGTACACTCACTGTCATTCCCATAGACTTAACCTTGTTATTGGCGATTGTATGCGGGAAATACAAAGAATTTCGTCAGTATTTTCAGTTTTGCATACGGTGTGTGGTTTTGTCTCCAACAGCAACACTCAATACTAGTTGTTTGTCAAGGCCCAGAAAACTGCCAACGTGTCCGTGCTAACGCTTGAAAGGATAGTTGTGACACATTGGTCTTACTGGTATAAATCGCTGTCTAAAATTCTGGTAAGATATGACTGTATACTCGCAGTTCTGTCAGTTGTTCAAGAATCTTGACAGGGAATCTGACAAGAATCTGACAGGGAGGAAGCAGCAGAAGCTACATGTCTTAAGAATCAACTAGATTCGTTTCCCTTCATATTCAGTTTGCATGTCATTCACGAAGTTCTTGCAGTGAGAGGGAGTTGAGTATTATGAGTGACGGAGATTGGATTTGTTATTATGATTTTTCTTTTATATTTTATTTATCTATTATTATTTTTGATTCAGTTATTTATTTATTTATCTATATTTTTTTTTCATATATATAGGTTATAGTTTATCAATTTGTGGTTTATTTATAATAGTTTTAATTAAATAGTTGAGTTAATAGGTAAGTAGTTACGTGGACTTTCGCGCGATTGCAAACCTTCTTAGGTTTTCTCCAGCGTGAAAGTGTTGTTTAATTTGTTTATTTGTTTGTGTATGTGGATTAATAAAACTTATGAACTAAGCTTATGAACTAGATCAACCCTCTTTCTGAACAACTGCAGGCCCCAAAGTCTGATCATTTCAGACTCCAGCAATTTAACCACCACAACAAAAAACCAACTGAAGACAATGCATGATGTCGAGTATTTCCGAGTCTTATACGGCAAGTCTAAGGAGATGGCTGGAGCTGATCTGTCAGAAACAAGCGGTCTTGCCTCAACCATACCAGCAAAATCAAAACGAGTTCAGAAGATATCCGGAAGGGTCAGGGACTATTTGACGACATCAACACTTGGAAAGCACAGCACTGAATCTGAGGACACAAAAACAGAAGAGAAAGTGCGAAGAGTTCTACGAGGTTTTGGACAGAGTGGTAAATAAGTTTAAAGAGCGTTTGACTGTCCAGGTGCCAGTACTAGAAGCCACACGGTGTTTTAACCTAAAATCCGAAGACTTCATGAACACAAATTTACTTCTCGAGATCGCAACATACTTTGATAAGGCTGGCATCGATGTTATACAGCTGAAGAGTCAAGCTTTGATAGCTCGTGCATATGTGTTGCAGCTTCCACAGAAACTGGCAAACGCTTTAAACGTTTTCGAAAGCCTAGGAGGATTGAAAGAAGCTTATTCTGAGGATTTTGAGGTCGCAAGGGTAGTCCTCACACTCCCGCTCACAACATGCTCAAATGAACGATTTTTTTCTCTGTTGACATTTGTGAAGGATTACCTTCAGACAACAATGGACAACGAGCGACTTTCGCGTTTGCTCCTTATGTTCTCTGAAAAGGCTGCAGTGATAGAGCTTGATTTTCAAAGGATTGTAGACGAATTTATAAATTTAAGCCCAAGGAGATATCAAGTGCTTAAATTACCGCACATAACTCTCAATTTTTAATTTTCGTGGTAAACGTTCCATCTTGTAACGATTTTTAGGTCCCTAATCTGGTTGAAAAAGGCAAAATCTAAATAAAGTACGATGCTTTAATGTTTATTCGAAGACTAATTTGAAGAGTAGTCTATCAAACAGAGTAATTACACTTTGAGTCTGAACGGGGGCCCAAGATTTATCTTTGGTCCCCCTGAAGTTTTCTGAGATGACGCCACTGCTCTCGTGCCAAGTATTTTGTCGCTGATAAAGGTAAGTGGCCTTATATTTGGACCATATCTAGATTCTTGTGGTTAGAGAGCTTGTTTGCCCAGTGGGTTTTACTTAATACCTCTGCACCTATTGTGGCTTCACTCCACCCAATCCCTGTAGTCTGAAGTATCGTTTAGAGGGTGAACCATCCTATATCAGCTGAGCCATCCTGAACCATCTCTTGGAAGCGAAAAACTAATATCCAAGTGCCTCTTTTGTATTCAAATGCATCCATGTGTCGTATATTACATCAACTATACATATTATATTATATGTTATATTATATGTATAATATAATATATAACAATACCATAATCCATGTAAAAAACGAGGAGGGAGAGCTATAAATATGTTTGGTAAAATAATGGACAATTAAGAGTAAAGTGTCCCAACTGACTTTGATACATAATTAGAATTCTGTTTTTGAGGGACTATCTGCTGGAGGATGGGGGTTACAATTTTATAAATGTGTAAAATGGGCTATTTGTGTGAAAAGGGTTGATTTCAGGGTAAATTCGTTAAGATTTCGAAATATTATTAGGACTTCAATCCCCAATTCAAGTTATGCCTCTTCTTCCCCCACTTCATCTTCTGCTCACTACGATCGGCAATTCTGGCCTTCATCTGTATGGGTTTTACCCTCGCTTCACTCCGGTAGTATTTGGATATTTGGACCTTCGACCGCCACGAATACGCTTGCTTCATTCGGGTAGTATTAGACCTTCGCATAATGACATATTAAGTCGAGTTTTCTAAGTTTCTCACTTGGTCAATATTTTCTATGTAGGCTACTGTAGTGTACAACCATTCTCATGATTCTAAGATTATTCTGCAAAATTCACTATTTTTTTAATTTGAATAGTTTATCTTTTAGTCGCTACAGTTACAGAAACATGCATTCAATGGCTAAATATATTTAAATTATAGGTTATGCTAGATTGGCTCAGACAATTCAGAAGATGTAGGTGATATTTTTTTTTTTTGTTTTTAAACTTAAGTTTACAGCTAGTCCAGGTCCAATTTTATAGCTCACCCACCCAAGCCAAACAAGACCTAACGATTGGTTCACTCTCTTTTTCCCCATCTTATTTGAATCTCAAAATTTAAATAACATTCTTTTTCTTCATGAACAAGCTGTTTTCCCTTTTCTCACTCACAGAAATAGCTGAAAATGGGGCCTTCAACTTCAATTTATTCCCGTTGTAAGTTGGAAACCACCAAAAAAGAAATTATTTGCAATCATCTACTACTACTACTCTTGCTGACAACCCACTGAGGCGACCATAGCTGCGCACATTCCTCCTTCATCCCACTCTACTCGTAGTTTCGCTATTTACATCCTCTCGTGAAGTTTCAATTTGCTTTACATTTTCTTATAACCTATTCACGTATAAATTGGAGACGACCTGGTTCTCGGTTTGCCGAAGATATATGGTCAAGCAGCATGATGTTTGACAATTTATCATCCTTCATCCGTAATCATCTTAGCCTTTCTTTCATTATAGCCCGAGAAAATAGGACCGAACCGTATATCTCGTACAGCTTACTGTTTGGTATATGGTCGGTCAAATATGTACCTAAAATGAATAATTTAGTTGGTAATGTGGAAAAGTCAGCCTTTATTTTCCCTCGCAAGGTTCTATGGCTGGGAATGCAGGGATAAGACCAGGAATGATATCAGGGTCTGTCTATTCATTTTTTTAAAGTTTCAAGGACATCAACTAAAAACAACCTCCCTCCCCCCGCCTTGACCCATCAGAGGTCTTTTCATACCTGAAAACCCTGATTCTCTAAGATCTTTTTTTTGGTTGTTCCAAACTTATGAAATTTTTGGGGAGGTGGGCTACCTCATTTCCCTCAGTTTTGCCTGTTAAACCAAGAAAATGAATAAGCAAAACTAATTAATTAGATTTGGCAGTGCTCTTCGTCCGTAGAAATTCAAACATTAATAACCTGTTGGTTCCCAGAGGCAACTACTCTTTCATAGGAAAATTACATTTTCTTAAGCCGTCTGGTCTCATGTGTTTTCAGATGTGGCACCCGCTACTACCATAAATCGCACAAATGCTCATTGATGTGTTTTCCATTAAAAATTAAAACTCCAATTCATAAAAATGTAAGGAAGGAGGGGGTGGAGATTTTTTTATGAAGGTAAAAAAAGTATTCCAAAAATCTGGTGTGAGAGCATTTTTCTTTTTTAATTTTTCCTACACTTTGCAAAGTGTGACACTTATCGTCAAAAAAGGCTTATTTTGAGCTTTTAAAAAGACTATAGATTTCCCCCCTCCCCCCCAGAGGCTGATTTGGGCATGCATAAACTTAAGCCATATTTTTGTTAATCACCAAAAAATTCTATGGACTATACAATTGGCCATCGGGTCCTGAGTTGGCTCATCCAATATTTGAAATCCAATTTCTTACTCTTACATTGTACTTGGCTTCTTTCCATGGTTATTTTTCTTCTTTTCTTTGTTATTAACCATGTCAAGCTTGGATTGTCATAGTAGATCCGATATCCGAAAAAGAAGCACAGTCGAAAAAAAAATGAGTAGATAGTTTTTTTTTTTTTTTTTTATGAGATATACATTTATTAAAAAAGAAAACAAACACTATTCGCCTTTCGCCTGCCAAGAAAGACAATAAGCTTGAAAGGGCAAGGGCATTTCGTGTCGAAATAATAGGAAATCCAAATTTAATTGGCCTGCGAAGAAGAAGGTATCCCTTATTTGGTCGGATCAAGTACACCAAAAGGCATTACGTTACGCAAAATAAATTTTATAAAAGTGAAGAAAAAGAAAAAAAAGTCGTTTTTTTACTGTTATTTAGGACCTGTTTTTTGCACATTCTAGATCTTCCTTTGCTATTCAATATGTCTGTTTTTTTAAAAAAGTGTTTTTTTATGTTAAAAAACTCTTTTATTCTAGTGGCTTCGGAGAGCCAGGCTCTCCGAAGCCACTAGAATAAAAGAGTTTTTTAACATAAAAAAACACTTTTTTAAAAAAACAGACATATTGAATAGCAAAGGAAGATCTAGAATGTGCAAAAAACAGGTCCTAAATAACAGTAAAAAAACGACTTTTTTTTCTTTTTCTTCACTTTTATAAAATTTATTTTGCGTAACGTAATGCCTTTTGGTGTACTTGATCCGACCAAATAAGGGATACCTTCTTCTTCGCAGGCCAATTAAATTTGGATTTCCTATTATTTCGACACGAAATGCCCTTGCCCTTTCAAGCTTATTGTCTTTCTTGGCAGGCGAAAGGCGAATAGTGTTTGTTTTCTTTTTTAATAAATGTATATCTCATAAAAAAAAAAAAAAAAAACTATCTACTCATTTTTTTTTCGACTGTGCTTCTTTTTCGGATATCGGATCTACTATGACAATCCAAGCTTGACATGGTTAATAACAAAGAAAAGAAGAAAAATAACCATGGAAAGAAGCCAAGTACAATGTAAGAGTAAGAAATTGGATTTCAAATATTGGATGAGCCAACTCAGGACCCGATGGCCAATTGTATAGTCCATAGAATTTTTTGGTGATTAACAAAAATATGGCTTAAGTTTATGCATGCCCAAATCAGCCTCTGGGGGGAGGGGGAAATCTATAGTCTTTTTAAAAGCTCAAAATAAGCCTTTTTTGACGATAAGTGTCACACTTTGCAAAGTGTAGGAAAAATTAAAAAAGAAAAATGCTCTCACACCAGATTTTTGGAATACTTTTTTTACCTTCATAAAAAAATCTCCACCCCTCCTTCCTTACATTTTTATGAATTGGAGTTTTAATTTTTAATGGAAAACACATCAATGAGCATTTGTGCGATTTATGGTAGTAGCGGGTGCCACATCTGAAAACACATGAGACCAGACGGCTTAAGAAAATGTAATTTTCCTATGAAAGAGTAGTTGCCTCTGGGAACCAACAGGTTATTAATGTTTGAATTTCTACGGACGAAGAGCACTGCCAAATCTAATTAATTAGTTTTGCTTATTCATTTTCTTGGTTTAACAGGCAAAACTGAGGGAAATGAGGTAGCCCACCTCCCCAAAAATTTCATAAGTTTGGAACAACCAAAAAAAGATCTTAGAGAATCAGGGTTTTCAGGTATGAAAAGACCTCTGATGGGTCAAGGCGGGGGGAGGGAGGTTGTTTTTAGTTGATGTCCTTGAAACTTTAAAAAAATGAATAGACAGACCCTGATATCATTCCTGGTCTTATCCCTGCATTCCCAGCCATAGAACCTTGCGAGGGAAAATAAAGGCTGACTTTTCCACATTACCAACTAAATTATTCATTTTAGGTACATATTTGACCGACCATATACCAAACAGTAAGCTGTACGAGATATACGGTTCGGTCCTATTTTCTCGGGCTATAATGAAAGAAAGGCTAAGATGATTACGGATGAAGGATGATAAATTGTCAAACATCATGCTGCTTGACCATATATCTTCGGCAAACCGAGAACCAGGTCGTCTCCAATTTATACGTGAATAGGTTATAAGAAAATGTAAAGCAAATTGAAACTTCACGAGAGGATGTAAATAGCGAAACTACGAGTAGAGTGGGATGAAGGAGGAATGTGCGCAGCTATGGTCGCCTCAGTGGGTTGTCAGCAAGAGTAGTAGTAGTAGATGATTGCAAATAATTTCTTTTTTGGTGGTTTCCAACTTACAACGGGAATAAATTGAAGTTGAAGGCCCCATTTTCAGCTATTTCTGTGAGTGAGAAAAGGGAAAACAGCTTGTTCATGAAGAAAAAGAATGTTATTTAAATTTTGAGATTCAAATAAGATGGGGAAAAAGAGAGTGAACCAATCGTTAGGTCTTGTTTGGCTTGGGTGGGTGAGCTATAAAATTGGACCTGGACTAGCTGTAAACTTAAGTTTAAAAACAAAAAAAAAAAATATCACCTACATCTTCTGAATTGTCTGAGCCAATCTAGCATAACCTATAATTTAAATATATTTAGCCATTGAATGCATGTTTCTGTAACTGTAGCGACTAAAAGATAAACTATTCAAATTAAAAAAATAGTGAATTTTGCAGAATAATCTTAGAATCATGAGAATGGTTGTACACTACAGTAGCCTACATAGAAAATATTGACCAAGTGAGAAACTTAGAAAACTCGACTTAATATGTCATTATGCGAAGGTCTAATACTACCCGAATGAAGCAAGCGTATTCGTGGCGGTCGAAGGTCCAAATATCCAAATACTACCGGAGTGAAGCGAGGGTAAAACCCATACAGATGAAGGCCAGAATTGCCGATCGTAGTGAGCAGAAGATGAAGTGGGGGAAGAAGAGGCATAACTTGAATTGGGGATTGAAGTCCTAATAATATTTCGAAATCTTAACGAATTTACCCTGAAATCAACCCTTTTCACACAAATAGCCCATTTTACACATTTATAAAATTGTAACCCCCATCCTCCAGCAGATAGTCCCTCAAAAACAGAATTCTAATTATGTATCAAAGTCAGTTGGGACACTTTACTCTTAATTGTCCATTATTTTACCAAACATATTTATAGCTCTCCCTCCTCGTTTTTTACATGGATTATGGTATTGTTATATATTATATTATACATATAATATAACATATAATATAATATGTATAGTTGATGTAATATACGACACATGGATGCATTTGAATACAAAAGAGGCACTTGGATATTAGTTTTTCGCTTCCAAGAGATGGTTCAGGATGGCTCAGCTGATATAGGATGGTTCACCCTCTAAACGATACTTCAGACTACAGGGATTGGGTGGAGTGAAACCACAATAGGTGCAGAGGTATTAAGTAAAACCCACTGGGCAAACAAGCTCTCTAACCACAAGAATCTAGATATGGTCCAAATATAAGGCCACTTACCTTTATCAGCGACAAAATACTTGGCACGAGAGCAGTGGCGTCATCTCAGAAAACTTCAGGGGGACCAAAGATAAATTTTGGGCCCCTGTCCAGATTGAAATTGTAATTACTCTGTTTGGTAGACTATTCTTTAACTTAGTCTTTGAATACACATTAAAGCAACGTAATTTATCTATATTTTGCCTTTTACAGCCTGGTTATGGACCAAAAAATCGTTAAATGGTGGAAAATTTACCACATAAATTAAAAACCGAAAGTTACGTACAGTTACTTTAGCAATGGATTTCTCATTGGCTTCATTTTTGTGAAGTCGTTCGCAAGCTTTACGAAATCGAGCTCCTTCACTGCAGTCTTTTCAGAGAGCATAAGGAGCAAATGCGAAAGTCTCTTGTTGTCCATTGTTGTCTGAAGGTAATCCTTCACAAATGTCAACACAGAGAAAAATCGTTTATTTGAGCATGGTGTGAGCGGGAGTGTGAGAACTACCCTTGCGACCTCCAGAACTTCAGAATAAGCTTCTTTCAGTCCTCCTAGGCTTTCGAAAACGTTTAAAGCGTTTGCCAGTTTCTGTGGAAGCTGCAACACATATGCACGAGCTATCAAAGTTTGACTCTTCAGCTGTATAACATCGATGCCAGCCTTATCAAAGTATGTTGCGATCTCAAGAAGTAAATTTGTGTTCATGAACTCTTTGGATTTTAGGTTAAAACACCGTGTGGCTTCTAGTACTGGCACCTGGACAGTCAAACGCTCTTTAAACTTATTTACCACTCTGTCCAAAACCTCGTAGAACTCTTCGCACTTTCTCTTCTGTTTTTGTGTCCTCAGATTCAGTGCTGTGCTTTCCAAGTGTTGATGTCATCAAATAGTCCCTGACCCTTCAGGATATCTTCTGAACTCGTTTTGATTTTGCTGGTATGGTTGAAGCAAGAGCGCTTGTTTCGGACAGATCAGCTCCAGCCATCTCCTTAGACTTGCCGTATAAGACTCGGAAATACTCGACATCATGCATTGTCTTCAGTTGGTTTTTTGTTGTGGTGGTTAAATTGCTGGAGTCTGAAATGATCAGACTTTGGGGCCTGCAGTTGTTCAGAAAGAGGGTTGATCTAGTTCATAAGCTTAGTTCATAAGTTTTATTAATCCACATTCACAAACAAATAAATAAATTAAACAATACTTTCGCGCTGGAGAAAACCTATGAAGGTTTGCGATCGCGCGAAAGTCCACGTAACTACTTACCTATTAACTCAACTATTTAATTAAAACAATTATAAATAAACCAAAAATAGATAAACTGTAGCCTATATATATATGAAAAAAAAATATAGATAAATAAATAAATAACTGAATCAAAAATAATAATAGATAAATAAAATATAAAAGAAAAATCATAATAACAAATCCAATCTCCGTCACTCATAATACTCAACTCCCTCTCACTGCAAGAACTTCGTGAATGACATGCAAACTGAATATGAAGGGAAACGAATCTAGTTGATTCTTAAGACATGTAGCTTCTGCTGCTTCCTCCCTGTCAGATTCTTGTCAGATTCCCTGTCAAGATTCTTGAACAACTGACAGAACTGCGAGTATACAGTCATATCTTACCAGAATTTTAGACAGCGATTTATACCAGTAAGACCAATGTGTCACAACTATCCTTTCAAGCGTTAGCACGGACACGTTGGCAGTTTTCTGGGCCTTGACAAACAACTAGTATTGAGTGTTGCTGTTGGAGACAAAACCACACACCGTATGCAAAACTGAAAATACTGACGAAATTCTTTGTATTTCCCGCATACAATCGCCAATAACAAGGTTAAGTCTATGGGAATGACAGTGAGTGTACACCACTTGCAGTGCTGTTTCCTGGAGACGAACCTGTACTCCTGAAGAACGTCCGCTCATTACACTCACCCCATTATAGCACTGTCCAACACATTTTGACCAGTCAAGGCCGATACCCTTTATTTTTTTGTAAATAAAGTCGGCCAAACTCTCATCGTCAACCTTGCGTATGTGGTAGCAACCTATGGCTCTTTCTTTGATTTTCATATCATTAAAATAGCGCGCTAAGATTGCAAGTTGTTCCTTTTTTGAGAGGTCTTTTCGCAAGACCTTGCCGTCCAAGTAAGGCTGGAGTCTTTAGCAGAGCCTTTACATACCGTCTGTTCTCTAATATTTCTTTTTCCCGTCCTTTGGAGAGGCATGAGGCAACAGATTCGGTCGTCTCCATCTGAATAGCTTTAAATTTGGTCCAGGAAATGGTACATGCTTTGTGCCGGTCACTGCTTTCGTGCTGCCTTACCAGCTCTGAAATGTTTTTCCACTTTCTCAAACCTATGTCGATTAATGCTCTTGCGCCATATCGTTCGCCTGACCTTAACGATGATCCACTGAAGTGTCGGCAACAGAAGCAGAATATCGAGTCCTGTTCTTTTGAGTATTCGAACCATGGATATATCAAGACATAGGAGCTGTTAAATTTTCTTGCGCGATTCCCGATGGTAGTGACAGGATAGTCAGTCAGAACTGGTTGACAGGGGTATTCATATGGGTTCATGGATATAGATGTACTGTTTATTCTGGAAGCCGTTCCCTCCGTTTGTGGCTGGCACAGATATGTCTCCCCTATGTCTCTCAAAAGAAGACGCTACAGCATACAGTGCACTAAACACAAACTGAAAAAACGACACTCCAAGACCCTAGACCGGATACCCCCTTATCCCAGATGTTGCCCAAATGGCACCACTGCACGAGAGCTAGACGCTGATCAAATAATTCATCTGTGGTCAAGATATTTACTAACTTTATGAGAGTTAGTATGGAAATTATAAGATTTACTCATTGATTTGTTACTGGAATAGATACTAGATAATAAGATGAGACTAAGCATACAATGAATGCCTGATATTAATCCCCCAAAGGCTCCTAGGTTTAAAAAGGAGGGGGAACACATACAATTCAATTAAGCAATAAATCAAAAGACAGCAAAGAGTAAACAGAATAAAACATCACTCACAGAAAAAATATATCGATGATTGGCAATTTTTAACATGGTTGGAAAAGAACCTATTTGGTCTTTTACCACATCCATCACAATCGTTACTACGAAAATTGCTTAATCTCAACTAATTAAGTCAAATGACTAATTAATTAAGTCAAAACTAAAACAACTAACTAATTAAGTCAAATTATGTGGGCATGGGCGTAAGGAAGGCGGGGCAGAGTAGGGCTGCCCCCCTCCCCTAGAACTTCAGATTTACACTAGATATGGCTAAAAAAGCAGATGGTTGAAAAAACAGACAGTTGAAAAAACAGTTGAAAAAAGGTAGATGGCTAAAAAAGCAGTTGATAAAAGCTAGATGGTGGATAAGGCTGGAAATAAACAGCTGGAATGACGGAATAAAAGTTAAACAAGAAGCAATTATCCATAATGTCTTGGAAAGATTTAGCTCTAATCCAAGAAGATTGATAAATGCTGAAGCTTATTGATGATTTATTATTTTTGGTGATTATTTGTTAATAAAGATTTCATAGGTATGATAGAACTTACTGGCAATGTAAGGTTTTATGAACTGTCAAAATAACTTCAGTCCCCCCCCCCTTCATCACAGAATCGACTGCCCGCCCCCCTAGAGAAGAGGCTACGTATGCCCATGTATGTGAGTTCACTAAAAAGGGATATTTTAAGTTAGTAGTAATAATTATCTGACGTAAATAATTAGCAACAGTTATGAAAATAGGGATTTTGTAATACAAACACAGGCTAAGGATCATTTTGTAAAGTATTACAAGTGAGCAGATAAAAACCGACCTGATTTCATAGCAAGCACGGTGGCAATAAAGAAGCAGAACTAAATAACCAGTTTTGCCTGCCTCAGGAACACCTCAGGAAATCTTTGTAGGAGCCATGAAAGAGAAATCGCCAGTAAGTCACCAAAATACATGCTGTCTCAAGTGTATTATAAACTAGTACGTCTATGGGTTTACCTCAGTAATTCTGCCGACGAAAGATAGTCCACGAGAATGCTCGACAAACAGCCCTGCTTCGTAAGCTGGTTCCCCTAAGTTTGCAACTGAAATTTCCAAAAGCAATTCAGGCTGGTCACCCAGCTCCAACAGAGGTATCCCGTCATTTCCTAAAATGAAAACCATTAATAGGTTCTAAGAGAAAACTGGCTTTAAAAACAGTCTAGGAATATTCGTAACGGGAGGAGAGTCGTATAAAAATATTTTGAGGCTAAAATATATGGCTTCTTATGCACTTTGGAAGTTTATCCTCCATATTTTTATACTGATTTCAACCCATTTTTGAGTTTCTTCGCTTAAAGTCTAAGGCGGGTTGTTTGACATTATTCAAAATAAGACGCAAAAGCAAATATTTCAGGGGGTTAGTAACCATCCTTGGACATGTCCTCAGATTACACAAAGAAAGTGGTATTACAATAAATTTATTAAATAGACCAAAGGGGTATGTGAAAGGTCCTATATATTTCTGAAAATTTCTTGGGGGATAGCAAAAGTGAAAAATTTAAAGAGAGCAGGATATAAGGAGGAGCGCCCTTCAGAGCGTTGGCCACAGGCTGTACAACGATTTGACGAGCTTATTGTAGTAGTAGTTGAGAGTATTTTTTCCAAATAATATCTGGAATGGGAGAGGGTCCTTGGAAAGTGTGATACTTCAATTTTTTGGATCTGGTCCTGTCGCTTTCCTGTGGCATCTTTCACAAGTTTGAATCCCAGTATTTACAGGAATCTGGAAGGTAAAAAAAACGAAAAAAATAAAGTTCAGGAAGATCTCTGTTGAATCTTCGATTCAAAAAAAAATCTAGTAGAGCCAGATTTTTTTTTTTTTTTTTTTTTACAATTCTGCGGGGTTGTGTCAAATATTTGTCAAGTTGAAAAAATGTTACACTCCTCATTTTTAAGATATATACTCGGAAGGAGATTACAGGAAACTTCGTAAAGTTTAGATAAACTCTCAGGAACGTATGCGGAATTTTTTTCGTGGCAATAACAACATAATTACAATTTGAAAAAGGGCCCAGAATTTTTAATTAATTTTAAATTTCGGGGTAGCCCAAAACCCCCACCCCCTCTCCCTCCATAAATCTACAGAACCACTGAAATTCCTTCAATTTGTTTTCTAATACCTATTTAATTTCCGAAATTCTCGAGGGCTGTTCCGATCAATGAATACATTTCTCCTTTAGCTTTTCCTTCATATTTGTAAATAAACCAAAACATTTTGGCAGTATCCGAGATTTAACCTATATTTCTACCAATGATGGCAATTTCAAAATTTCTTTCAAGGAAGAAAAAGAGATTTCACTCTCAACCTACGACTGTGGTTTTCTTTGCTAGGGATTCTTTGCTAGGAATCACTTTGGGTACCCTGGAGGCAAGGAAAAACGATTACAAAGCCTTCGGGGAAAGTAAAAAACTGTCTCCGAGAAAAGAAGAAAAATAGCGAGATATGATGGCTTATGTCAAATTTTAAGTTTTTGTTAGTTTTTTTTTTCTTTTATATTCAACTTTTTCCAAGCTCTATTTTCAAAGTTTTTTTTTTATTTCCTTTAATTTTTCGCTACCATTCGATGCACCCTTTTATTATTTGGACCATTAATGAATGAATAACACAGGTGGCAAGTCTTTAAATTTTCGAAAAACTACTGTGCTTAATATTTTTTGGTGTACCCAATCCTTGGACCACATCTAGATTACAATTAAAAAAAAATGAATATTTAGAAAAAGGTAAGATTTTACAACAAGACCGTGAAAAAAACGAAGAAAAAAACCTGTTTTGGACAAACAATTTGGTGTTACATCCGGAGGCCTTTATCAACGGATGCCTTTGATAGAAACCTCATTCAGGAAACCGATCGTTTAGGAGTTGTCCGATTACTCGATCTCGAGTCACTGTATATTCTTTAGTGTGCATGTTTTACTTTTTCTTAGCTTCATGGTCACCAGCCCCTAAGTGTTCCGCCATGTTTTACGTCGGATCGGAATAATTATAATCTTCACAATACAGAAAATCCTATTCTAGTTCCTTTTACTCCTTGTGTAAGGTCAGATTTTAATCCTTTAATGGCGAGTCATATTGTATGCTATAAGTTGCCTGAATCAGCTCGAAGGTACCATTCATTCGGTTTGTTCAAAAAATATAAAAATTCTTTGGCTTCTTAGAAGTTATTTTTATCTATTTATTTATTTGTCTTACATATTCATTATTATTTTACGGGAGCCTATTTAATCTACTTAAATAATTTAGTCTATTCAGTCTATTTAATTTTGTTTTCTATAGTTTTTATTTTATTCCTATTTTATTTTCATCTCTTTTCTGCTCTTCTCTCTGTGAGTAAGTGATTATTTTTTTTTTCTTCTCTGAGTAAGTGACTTGTTTGTCTTCTCCTTTATTTACAGGCCAATGAGCCTTTGGAGGAAAAGAAAAATGTAATATTGTATGTGTATTAAATGATAAATCAATCTTATCTTGATGTGAAGTCAAAATACTCGGACTGTTATTATTATTATTACAAAATTTTTATTTCCATTAGATTTTTATCATCTTATTATTATAGTCAATATTGATTATTAAGAGTGTTTTTTCACTGTCTTGTTAAATACCCACTTTTTTATATATTCATTTTGTTTTAACTGTAATCTAGCGGTGATTCAAGGATTGGGTACACCAAGAAATATCAAGCACCATATTTTTAACGAAAAAGTTAAGATCCGCCGCCTATACTATTCAAACAGTCGGTGGTAACCTACTTTTAGAATATTGAAACATTTTTACCCGTTTTTCTATATTCCGATTTGGTTTTTATTGTAAGTGGAAATACAGTGTTGTCTAAAAAAATTTCCACCTCTAGATTCACATGCCTGCTCTGAGCCAAAAACATCTTTGTCAAGGGTGATCAAACAAACAAGCAGGGTTTAGCCTAATAGTAATTTTAGCCTTGGTCAGCTAAATCAAAAAATTAACCAATTGGCTTCGACACTCAAAACTTATGCCTTAGGCACTGGTGGCGGTGCTGTCATCTCTTGTGCCTCTTGTGTAAAATTTCAAAAATTACAACATGGTTAGAACCGTCGAATTATTTATTTGAAATTTATCGCTCCTAAAATTCCAACACCCAGGCCAAGTGCCACCTCAGCCCTCCCCTAAGACCACCTCTGTTAGGCACCCGAAGTCAAACTTATTGCTAAAAGGCAATCTCCAGGAATATTATATGTATTTACTTGATTTTAAAGTCACACTTGTCGCGCAGAAACGAAAAATTAGAGGCAAGAAATAGGTTTGGAAAGTCTATACCGACACTAGTTCCTAAGCATAGTCTCCTATTAGCTTATATCATTTGCCAAATTTAATGTAAAGATAGGAAAACTGTTGTTTTAAATAGCAATCTTTTCACATTTCAAAAATCTTCACTTCGATTGATCAATTTCTAAAATTTATGCTCGAAATAGCTTCAATCTTTCAGTTACACACGGGAAAAATTAGCATGGTGCTTCCACACTATGCTCCAGAACCTTTCACATTCGTATATCTTATGGCTTTGGAATACGTTACGTCATTTGCGGAGCAGATTTTACCGGTACCACAGGCACCATGCCAAGTAGCCTCGAGTTCTACATAGAATTTTACTTTAACCTGTATGGTTTCCAAGAAAAGCAGTGGCGTCTCAAGCAACCGTAATGTGGTGTTCAGTGGCGTAATGATAGCGTCTATACAAAGCATCAAGAGTGGGTTTTCTAGAGAACGTCAAGTTTCACTACGAAGTCAAATAGCAATGTTGTCAGTTACATGACGGTCGTCATAGCGGTGTGTTTTTTGCGCGTAACGGTGACCCTTTCGTTTAAAACCAAAAGTGGAATCATGACTTAGACGAGCAAAAACGACGAACACTTAATCGTTTTTTTTTTCAAAAATCGTCAAAATAGAAATAAATAATAAAAACTAAAAACTTTCCATAAATAGAAAATAGTGTGACAGCACCTATATAGGCCGCTACAAAACAAAGAAAGATAAAAAGTAGGACAACAAGAAAAATGAGAAAATTGACAGCTAATGAAAAAACAGAAAATGCAAATTTTTCAGCCAGGATCTACACCCGGGATTCCTTATTGCAAAAATAACTAAGATGCACACAGTGCATACATCTCCGACATATAGTCCTCAATCCCTTGGGGTTTTTGTTTGTTTACTAGTATATACTTAATCTTACGATTCCCAGATGACCATTCCAATTTAAAATAGCCTTTTTTCCCCTGACTGTATCCTTGAGGTTTGATAAATGAACCGACATATTTTGGCAATGAGCAACATCAAATTCCACAAATACAGTCCGCGTCCAATTTTCAAGACCATGTCCATTTCTTGCTTGTCTAAATTTTTACTAAGGTTATTATTTATTACGTCATGCTCTCTCGAGTTTTAACAAGTTTAATTTACTTGAAAAAAAAGTATACTATAGAAGGGAATGTGTAAATATAGAATTATTACCCACGATAAGCCACTCACGTATCTATTTATTTCAGATGAGAGGGACTAAAATTCAGGGAAACATTAATGCCCCAAAAATAGCCAAAACACAGATTATGCGAAAAATTATAAAAAATATGGAAAAAATAGTAAACAATTGGATATATCACAAGGCGGGAGGCACGGTGATAGGGAGGGGGATAAAGACTCAAAACCTCCTTCAACTCTTTTCATAGCGTGCGCGCCTTTCCAGAAATAATTAAAAGGCCTGAACATAAAGTGCAACGTTTAAAAGGAAGATGAAGTAAGATATTGTTAAGTGCCCCCATTTAGGGCAATTGCAAGTGTTTCCTCCCAAAAAATGTTTTCGAATTTTATATATATATATATATATATATATATATATATATATATATATATATATATATATATATATATATATATATATATATATATATATATATATATATATATATATATATATATATATATATATATATATATATATATATATATATATATATATATATATATATATATATATATATATATATATATATATATATATATATATATATATATATATATGATATGCCCAGACATGTCAGCCATCTGATTAAATTTTATTGCAACATTCATCATATCTTCTACAAGCGATAAACTAATCGTAATTATCTTGTCATTAAAAGGCAATCAAAATGGTTTTTTTCATGTAGCGTAACTTGTAAAAGACAACAAGTGTTGTGACTATTGTAATTAGTACCGGTAGTGACCGTTAAAAGCTAAGATGAGATACAACCGCTGTGGATCCTAAAGGTCAGCCACAATTTATCAGATAATAAATATTAACTAAGGCTACTAGTAAAATTCTTGTTATTTAAATCCAGTGTTGTAATGCCTAACACAGATGAGCGGAATGTCTTTTTTGTCGATGTTGACATCATAATGATTCCTTGGAACTTGGTGAATTGCTCTTTCGATGTCATTCATCAAGGTGAACGGTTTTAATTCGTGGACAAGGAGATATAAAAAGTTTACTAGCCCCCCTATCCCACCGAAATTGTGCGTTTGCATTAAGACTATCAGCAAAGTAATATAATTTGATATACAAGTGTTCCGATGAGATACTATTCTATAAGGTTAAAAAAAAAATCACCAAGCATAAATCTTATAAATCTATGAATTGTAAGCTGAATCTTTAAAGACAGAATTCTTAGTAAACTTACATAACCGAGTATGAAAAGCAAAGGTAAGTGAAAATTTGTCCCATCGTAGCTCAACCTCATTCAACCCAATGTACAAAATCTTAAAACATCTTAAAAAAACGTGGGTGAAAAAAAAAAAAAAAAAAAAAAAACACCAAACAGCTTAAGAAGGGGCAGCTTTCCCTTGCAGATGCAGTAGTCCTTGGGAATCAACAGGTCGTTAGTGTTTGAATTTTTATGGGCGAAAAGCGTTGTCAAATTTCAGATTATTAGACTTAGTTATTAATTTCCACAGTTCAAAGTGGCGACGCTGCCAAAATTTAGTATAACCCTAAAAAATTCATAATTTCGAAACAACCCAGGGAAAAATCTGATATAGACCTGAGGTACGAATAGAACTGAAATGAGACAAGGAAACAAAAATGTTTTCATTTCAATATCGTTGGCGCTTTTAGGACAGCATTTATGAGTTCAGAACCTTAAAACCACTAGCATTCATTTTAGGATTTTTTAACCCCCCTTTCCCACGTTTGGTCCTGCAAAACGATCCTGTCCGGGGGGCAAGATAAAAAAAAATCCAGGATTTTTTTTCGGGGGGTGTTTTACAAAAAGATTTTTTTCCGTGGAGGTAGGTAGGGGGGGAGGGGTACAAAAGAAACTTTAAAAAACACATCAACAATTTGTTTATATTCATTTTTGTTACGTTTTTTACGAATTTGAAAAACATTCTTTTGGGGGGGGGGGGGTCAAATCCCCTAACCCCCCTGGATACGGCCTTGTCGGGGGTATAAAGTAATTTTCAATTTGATTAATTCCTAGAATTGACGATTTGGCTCATTGTTCAAAGAAGTTCTGTTAGAAAACATTAGCTTATTTCCGCATTAATCATAGAAATATGACACAACATTCTTAGCAACAGGTTTTTCTGAGTTCTTTCCAAAGGTTTTTTAGCGGAAGCCATATCATAAAGAAGAAAATAGTTTTTATAGATCTGTTGTCTCTCCATTCTTTGAAAAGGGATATTTAACAGATGGTCTTTTCTACTATCCAATTTCGCGAATTTAATTGCAAAACAGTCTGACATAGATGCTTGTTTTGCGAATTGTCTCAAGGATGCTGTAAAGCCATATTAAT
Source organism: Artemia sp. Qi Xiang Cuo (assembly GCF_049724085.1). NCBI lineage: Eukaryota > Metazoa > Arthropoda > Branchiopoda > Anostraca > Artemiidae > Artemia > Artemia sp. Qi Xiang Cuo. Next base: position 327,859 of record NC_142796.1, on the reverse strand, counting down.
TGGCTGTGGTTGTCAAGAAAGGTGCCTTTATTTGGGAATGCATTTTTTAAATCGTTTTATTGCTAATTACTAAGCAAAATTCAAACACATTTGGCTCAGAATAAATATTGGGAATGGTATTCAAAAGGGAGGCGGGAGGGGGGGGGCTTCATCCTTCCCAAGCTTCCTTGGGGCAACAAATTTTGACGAACGACAAAAATAGAAGAACTAAAAAAACATAACTAAAAAAGGAAAAACAATACGAGGTTGATTTTTAGCCGGGGAATTAAACTATAAGAGAAAGCAGGTATTTTGGCAAAGATCTCCACTAAGCTGTCCTCGGTGCAATTGAAAACAAACTACATTTTGTATTAAACTGTACAAAAGGGAAATTTTATTCTTTGGCTGAAAATCACCCTCGTTTGGCTTTGTCTTTTCTCCTTTTTTCTTTTGTTTATTATTTTCATCCTTTGTTTTTCGAACGCCAGGTCCAGTGGTGGCGCAGTGGATTTGTTCTCAGCTTGGTAATACAGGACTAAGAGCTCGAACTCAGCTGTAGCAGGACAGTAAAGCCGACGCAAGGACCTTAGTCCTCAAGAAATGCCGTTAATCCAATGCAGGTCGTAGTAGCCAGTGTGGTCTCAGAACAAAAATACGAAATCTACAAAATTTTATAACAGTCTGAAAAATATGACACTTTCTAGGCAAAAATCGTTAAATCCGAGCATCTGCCTCTCCAACTTGAAAATTTTTGCCTCATTCCCATTCGCTGAATTTCAGTAGGCCCCTAAATTAGATCCGAAACAGGTAAAAATTTCGGGTTGGGTTCAAAAGACGTTTCACAATAGACAATTGACACAGTCAATATTTTAGCAGGATTATGCTATATTTCAGGGGGAGGGAGATTGGACAAAAGGGCATATGTCTCATACTAAAAAAGAGCAGATTTTAGGGCAATCTTGAATTCCTCATATTTCAAGGTAAGTTGTTTCATCATACCACATCTTTAAATATTGCATCAATGGCTTTTAACCGGGGGCACTTGATTCAAAAAACTGTATTAAACAGATAGTTTTATCCAAGGACATACGAGGGAGAGGGGGCTCATGGGCCATGCCTTACTCAACTAATCCTAAATTTCCCCTTTCCCAACTAATTCTAAATTCTTCTAATTCAAATTTTCAATATTTTTTTTCCCCTATTGCTAAGTCCTCCAAAAAAAAATTCTTCACTCGTGCATGGTTTTGTCTGAAACCTAATTTCCTAAATTTAGTTGCAAACCTGCCTGAAGAAGGCGCTTGTTTTAGGAAATGTCAAAAAGATGTTGTAAATCCATCTCTAGACGGCTGGGTTGTCACGTAAGCGTATTAATGTGTCAATAGCTTTTTCTTTTTTTGTGGTTCTAATTTAATTACCGTGAGAAAAAGACATTTGAAGATGTTTTAGTCAAAAGCAAATGTGGTTAAAAGCAATGGGATAGACACTATTAGTAAGTAAAATGTAAGAAGAGGGTAGTAAGAGAGGGTATTAACGGGTGGGATGCAGAGAAGAAGGGAATGCAAGATGAACATAGGGATCTATGAGCAGAAAAAACGTTTTTGTGGAGTTTTATAACTTTGGTGCCCTATGAAGTGTCTCATGACCAAAGGGTACCCTACAAAACAGCTAGCCAGATGCTTTATTTAGGCAATTGGTTGTTGAATGCTCCAAAATTAAATCTGTCAGCTATATTCTACTCAAATTTAAGTACTAATGACAATGAAAGTGGATATGTCTGTTCGAATTGGTTACCATTGAGCCGGGTCGCTCCTTACTTACAGTTCGTTACCACGAACTGTTTGATTTTTTGCGATTTTCTACCCATGTTTCTTTCCTTTTTAGATTCGGCGCCCGCTGCTACCAAAAACTGCGTAACTGCGCATGGAGTTCTTTATTATTAAAAAATAAAATTCCAATTTGTTTTTCTAATTTTCCAAGATATGCGTGGTTGTGCAAGTTTCAACTTAACCAATTCGAACAGACATATCCACTTTCATTGTCATTAGTACTTAAATTTGAGTAGAATATAGCTGACAGATTTAATTTTGGAGCATTCAACAACCAATTGCCTAAATAAAGCATCTGGCTAGCTGTTTTGTAGGGTACCCTTTGGTCATGAGACACTTCATAGGGCACCAAAGTTATAAAAACTCCACAAAAACGTTTTTTCTGCTCATAGATCCCTATGTTCATCTTGCATTCCCTTCTTCTCTGCATCCCACCCGTTAATACCCTCTCTTACTACCCTCTTCTTACATTTTACTTACTAATAGTGTCTATCCCATTAGCTTTTAACCACATTTGCTTTTGACTAAAACATCTTCAAATGTCTTTTTCTCACGGTAATTAAATTAGAACCACAAAAAAAGAAAAAGCTATTGACACATTAATACGCTTACGTGACAACCCAGCCGTCTAGAGATGGATTTACAACATCTTTTTGACATTTCCTAAAACAAGCGCCTTCTTCGGGCAGGTTTGCAACTAAATTTAGGAAATTAGGTTTCAGACAAAACCATGCACGAGTGAAGAATTTTTTTGGAGGACTTAGCAATAGGGGAAAAAAAATA